>NW_024067169.1:0-109096 GCF_015039405.1 Cantharellus anzutake
GGCCCCACGTATGCCGATGTTACTTTGATGCCTGCACGTACAAGTGCGTCATATCTGCGAGAGCGACGAAGTGAGTTCCCGCTAAATAAGCTCTCAGAAGATGAACAAACGGTACAACGCTGTTGAGGCTGGAATGAGTGCCCAATATTCAAGCTTTATTTCATACCGACTCACAATTCAATCTCTTCTGTCCCGTCAGCAATGAGAACGAGCGCGGACTTTGAGTTCGTCATAGTGGCCATTGCACAGCCACAGGGTCTTCCCATGAACAACTTCAGCCAAACCAATGCGAACCCTCGAAGCCATTCGATAGCAGAGGAACCATCGAGGCCCTCCTCTATTGTTGAGAACAGACCAGCTAACCTGTCCACAGGCGTGAAAATCGCGTCTATATGCACTGTGGGCCAAACATTTCACCTGTCTTCGGACCGGGTTATCTGACTTTGGGTACGTAGGTTTCTCTGACGATTGGACTCCTAATTCCACTGGTATATGCAAGAAGAAAGTCTGGGCACTTGGTGACCGAGGTCGCTCCGATCATTCATACCGCTCAGTCTTCACCCTCTGTCCTTCTGCAGGCGCGAAATCGGTTCCCTAGGCCATATCCCACTCCATCCCCAAGTCCCCAAACGCCATCATCATCCTTAACAACCCAGGGAGGATTCGGTGCCCTGGGAAAATCTTCGTTTCATGGAGTCAAGGATGCATTACAAGCACTCATTATTGCTACAGGGCTTGTCGGGACCATAGCCAGCGCGTCATATTATGGGTTTAAGAAGGCAACAGGCATCCAAACTGTAAGCAACAACGTATTTCGCAGATGCCATATATTTCTCATTTTTTTCCCCAGATGCCAGAATTCTCTAAATTTATGCGTCAACGTATCTCAGCATCGGTTCCGTCTTCTATCAAGCCCGTCTTGAATCTGCCTCTCAAGAGCCGTACGTTTCCAGAGATGAATACGAGGCTACCCGACCGAGCGGGAATCCAAGGGTAGACGCAGTGGAAGATCGCCTGCGCCAGCATATCTGGATGGAGGTTTGACACGGTGGGCCGACCAGATCTGGAAGGAGCTAGAGGGGGAGTTGGAGGAGGGCAATAGGTCAAAGGGCTAATGTGGTCTGTGATGGTGAGTTAATGTTAACTCACCCTGCCCACTCATCCTTTGTATGGCTTATCGGCGATCCATAGTCCATAGAATTTTTCTTTTTTGCACGTACCAATAATCCCTAGCAATGATTGTCTAGTAGTTGCAATTTTTTACGCCAAACTTTCCACATATTCTGAGATCTTTGGCCATTAGCTGCTATTCTGAATATTTCATCTAGGTCTCATCACCGACAGCTTGGCTTCGTGTTCCAGTGCATGGATATGGAGGCGTGATTACTGAAAGGCTTTAGCGGCACTTGAACGCTTGCGTGATCCCCAATGGAAGGAAAGGCAATCTGCGCTGCGTTCAGTTATATCCCGGGACTTTTCAAGGCCTGAGCGTGTCGCTTCGACCTCGGGAAAGTCAGGCCTACTGTATCCCACTGGACTTCAATGAAAGCGTGCCAATAACCAGTAATGAGTATTTCCGCATAGGGCAGCGTCAAGTGTCTGGACATCACCCAGAAGGGTTGTGACACATCACATACAAGGCTATGATAATGTGTGTCCTGGAGTAGGAGCGGACAGTGATGCTAGCCATCTTCTGTATCGCTTAGAACGGTTTTCGCTGCCACAGTCTCCCCACCTCTCAGATGCTGAATCATGGAATACAAATTTATCCCCTCCTGGCCTCGGCCCTTCATCCATTCGATCCTGCATAAACCACTGGCCGTCGCACTCGCTAGGAGAGGCGCAGAATGCAGTCCCCCACCAGAATGCCACGCTACACGATGGACACCGACTTCAGCAGGCCAGGCACCGGACCCGTCATAACTGCGCCCTTCCTGAGGAGCCACTGCGCCGGATTCACCTTTACGCCTCTTTGCGTTCTTCGTTGTCTGTGAGCGTTCAGTCAATTCCTGTGTGCGGTGTGTCAATGGCAATGTCCACGATTCGAGTTTGCAAATCTTCACCATTGGCAAGAAATTATCAAGCATCCGGTACTGATTTGTGTGGGAGTTATAGTCCATTTGATAGGCTTTCCATTGGAGAATCGGCTGCGGTGATTGCGAATGCTATCAATACCAAAACCACGTTAAAAAAATCACGTACCGCGGACGAGCCTGCTTTCCTAACGTTTTTCATCAGGCAACTTGTCATTACAGAGCCATCCGAACAGGCAACAGCAACGTATGGGTGAAAATCGGATGTCGAAATGTCCTGCGAAGATGTGATATGTGGTGATGAGTGGGCGTGAATATTAGGGAATCATACCCATATAGGGCCATTGGCAATGAGAGTTGTTGTACCATGACCGATGAGTTGCGGAAATAGCCCATAATATTTCAGGAGGTTATCATGCTCGGGTACAAGCACTCCCCCGATGTATGGGGCGTACTCGACACAGTACGGGATATCTGAGCGTGAAAACTATCAGTATCACAACCTCAAACACCTGGAATAACTCCAGCTAGCCTCTGGCCCGGAAAGCCGGATAAGCTTGGTTTTCCCTGGTATCGGCAAAGTACATAGTTCCAGAGTAAGAGGTGGCCAATATCGTTGTGGGATCAGAAGTGATATCTCCCTTCAGTTCTCCGTCAGAGAATATGTATGGCGGCTGGCGCGCCCAGGTGACGGATCGAATTGCGATCTGGGCTGCAGGAATGACCGCATACGGGAGAGGATCGATGACTGAAAGTTTCGGTTAATCCAACAAAATTCCGAGTGCTCTCTCACATTCGTACCTGTCTCTCCTGGTTTCCGGTGTAGCAGTGCCTCTTTGATATGATATACCAAAATGGTGCCTAGATATTGCTTGAATAAGCCAACTGAACGAAGTGGTATGCAACATCATGCAAAGCACTTGCCATTTGAACATCCAACAGCAAGTAGTTCGCTATTTGCCCAACTCAGACACGTACAAGCCGAGTTACTGGGGAAAACCTTGAAAATTGCCTTGGTATGCACTACAAATAAGCCTGAGCGGCAGTATGGCTTCAAAACGAGGAGACCACTGACCATATATCGGATCTTCAACATCCTGACCCAAGTTACTTCTCAAATGGTGGGGATCAGGAACGGAGTGGATCGAGAGCGAGCCATCCGTGAATACTCCTGCAAGAATACCGAGTTTTGGAACTGCTGATTCAATGTGGGCCTACAAAAAATGAAGACAGCTAACTAAATTAGGGACTGGGCAACTCACTGAATCGTGAGAAGGCAAAGGGCACCATTTTATTTCGAATGAGGGTCCATCATCAACACAGAGTATCATTTCACATTTAATGTTTGCATCGAGGCGGGATGCCTCCTCTACCGGTGGACCGTAACTCCATAACTGTAGGCACGCCGGCCTTGAGAATGCCGTGTCTGGTGAAGGGGACAGAGAAAAATTTATGTTGGGGAAAGTTGCAACGGCGAGATATCTATGATAGTTTCTCTCTGAAGAACGTAGGTAGTATGTTAAAGTGTGTAGGGGTTTCGCATGTACCTTTCAACAATCCATCCGTCATTGGGCACCAATCAAGTCCCCATGCAGGCCCCCCAACATTGAAAACTTGGGCGGTCGATGTGCTGAGATACTTCGCTGCATAATGTTGTTACGTCCCAGATTCGTCGAGGCGATGGATGAGCATAATCACCTAGGGAAACAGATTCGAATGTCCCTAGAGACACGATGGTTTGATCTCCGAGCGGACCAAAGAAGCAGTCAACAGGTGGAGGTGGTGTCCAGTTCTCGCTCTCATCGTCAGCAGTCGGAGACGGCAGATATTTACGCCCATCGCTGAAAAACGATCAATTATTCACCACGCAAACCAAGATGCAGAAAAGTTTCGAGCTGTGCGGGACACTTATACACACATTGTGGTCAATATTTCAAGATCGGAGGCACTACTAGAGACGCCAACGAGTGTCAGTGGCCTAGGGTGAGTGCCATCTGGTTGATACAATCGTTCTTTGTACCATCCAATATCTTCCATCAGCTCCCAGGCAGGCCCTGGAAAGAGGCTGCGCGACCAAGCTTGGGTGAGTTTGTGTACATGTCTGTAGTCAATTGATGGCATGGTCGATAGGGTCGGTTCCCAAAATGGTCGAGGCTCGGTTGTCAAGCGGAAGGAAGTCCCAGGAGGCACAAACGCGGGATAGGGCCGGACTCTTACAGAATTGTCGCGAGACGCAGATGTAGTTTTATTGCCAGCACGAGATTTAGACGCATGGATAATGGGCACAGAGTTGAGCCATTCACTTGTCGGACGTTGAGTCTTCTCTCGCTGTTTTTTGGCCAACTCGCTGCTTGAAGCTAAAGTACGACGAGATCTCCCCAAAGGGATATTTCCAGACGTCGACTCTCCTGCAGAAGGTTCCAGAAGGTCAAGGTTTTGACCAGAATTACTACTATCATCATCAACAAGCATGTCCTCAAAACCAAGATCTCCTTCTTCCCCCTTTTCGCCTTCTGGGTCAAATTCGCTCTCACTTGCCTGATCTTCGATCAGAGGTCGCCCTGAGCGGGTGACCGATGGCCCAGCACTTCCCTCGTGAGCCGCACCCCAATCTAGCATATAGCCGTCATCTTCCTCTAATTCAATAAACGAAGCGTAGGAGGGCTTTGTCTTCCGCTGGCGCAGCTGAACCATGGCGAGCCGACGGGATTTTGTGATCACGAGACCTGACACCGAATTTTTTCTTTCAAGTCAAATGAAAGTTCAACTTCGGGCGTTGTTGGAGACGACTTTCATAAGGCGGTGGTCAGGAGTTCATCAATGCAATACTGCCTCTCTTAAGTATGGCGATGCGCTCCCAAAAGGATCACGAGCCTTTTCGTTGACACTGGCCTCCCTGAGTCGCGTTAATCCCCAAGCTCCATCTGTACCTACGGATTCTGCACCAGGTGAGCCACTCCGGACTATGACTTTCTGATATTTTTGACATCAATGCAGATCTGCCCAAGTCATCATGCGTTGCGGGAACAGTCATGCCCGGTCTTAATTACTTGAAGGATCAACCGCCCGTCGTGGCAGTAGGAGATAAAGAATATCCTTCATGGCTTTGGACGATCCTCCAGCCTAAATTATATCCTCCGGAAGAACAGGGGCCTGGGGGTGCGGCCCAGAAAGCGAGGCATAAGAAAGAACGAAAGGAGAAGATTCGAGCGCAAAATTTCATGAGAACCCAATAAACATAGATCCATTCTTGCATACATATAATTATGTGGTATTTTCTGCACCTGTCTGCGCTGTGCGTGTCCAGGTAGCGTTGGGGCTTATGGCGTTTTGGGTTTATTCCCGAATTGCTCGTCCGCTGCTCGTTGGACGGGTCGTATTGAATATGTACATCTCATGCGGAGGCGCCGCACCATACGCTGTCTATATTATTGTCCCATCGGAGCAAAGTGGCACCCTGTTGCCCGCTCTCATCAAGATGCCTACCGAATGATGATGGATGTCAGTGGCGCAAATCGTAATGTTTATTTTTCCGTGGATCCTTTAGGCCCGCAATACTTAAGCTCTCGTCTCCGTCCATGGTCTTCCTAGTCCGTGCTATCTCAAGCGGAAAGGGCAAACGTATATATAGAAAAACATTCAAGATGACCGCCGAGTCTTCAACATGGGACATACGGAAATCGCTTTACTTGATCACGGAAGATTTTTGCTTGATTGCTGCTGATGGTTTTGTGCCTCCAAATCCAAGTCTTCTTCAGTACGTAGTTGTGCTCTGGGAAGCTAACCTCTCATACTCGCTTGACACTTGCATTAATGGCTTGACAATTTGTCGACTTCTCACTCTACCCAAACATACGCAATAGCGACGACTCCACGTTATACAGACTGCCTGTGTCTAGATATCATGAAGTCATAGCATGTTACGGGCCAAGTACTCTAGGGTATATTTCCCCCGCACTCAGGCTGCATTAGTTGATCATGGACCGTACCAGGGCGATTGGAAAAAGGAGTCGGTGGAGGTCAGTGATTTGTGGTGTGCATGGAAACATGGACAGAAAGAATATTGATAGTGGAAGGCACGATATTTCAGACAAAGCGAGTATTCGCGATATTAGAACCGTAAGTTACGATCATGAGGGAACAGTTGGGCCAGGAAACCGCGCATGAACGATTGCAAACCGAAATCAGCTTGCTCCAGTGTTCTCGAACCGATGTCTCGACCTTGCACTGACCAAGAATGAGGGTTCGAGATTGGAAAGAGCGGGTACGTAAATTGTCGAGTGAGGCCCTGTAGTCCAGGGTTCAACAGCAACCAGCTCGCGATGAAAGTTTTCCTCATGAATGGGAGTGCCTAGAAGAGCGACGTGCCTTTTCTTCAATTGTTCGGAGAGTATTTCCTAAAACCCGGACATCATCAGCCTGCAAGATTCTCGGATCAGTCCCCTCTCGCTCATCCATGAGCTCAGAACAGAGCTGCGCAGATGGATAATACACCTCCCCGACTTTCCCACCCCAATCAAAATCGATCAACATCACCCGGTCTCCACTGCAAAGGATGTTTGGTTCACGGAGGTCCCCATGAACAAAGCCAGCGGAATGAAAAGATTGCATGAGTTTGCGCAATTCATTCACCCACTTCTGACAGTGATCCGCCAGGTTGTCAGAATCACCGGGGTGTACAGTGGGGGTGATATAATCCATGGCAATGGCGAACCAACCTCCCGGTAGTGGCTCATAGCCGAGAATTTCCGGTGCATGCCCTTCTTTTGCACACAGAGCATGCAGTGCAATTGAGTACCGACGCGCAAATTTCACAATGATTTGCTCCTTGCCGAAAGTTGTGGTTTCAGCAATGTACAGATGACGAATATCATGTACATCTGGATGAAGCCCGAGAATCCGGAAACGGATTTTCCCACTCTTTTCATACCTGGGTAGCTCTGAAACATATGGGAGTTTGTAGTAACCATGTTCGAGCTTGGGCCGAGTGTGCATCAAGCGTTTCGCATCCGAGTCTATGCAACTCAATAGGTCCAATGCAGCAGAAAAGGCAGCATAGAGTGCCTTCTGGTCACGACCTTCACATGCAGACGGAATGCATGATAGCGTGGGGGTCAGACTGACAATGTGCCACTGACCGAGGAAAATTATGGCATAGAAGGTAATATATGGGCCTGGCATAATGTACATCATACTGGACCGTTCCAAAGACATTCAACTTACCAATAACAGTTAGACCAAGGCATGGGACCCTCCAACCTTTAAATAATGCTGGCCCGCTGGGACGGTTCATTGCATCCTTATGCGAATGTGCGATACGAGAGGCAAGCGTAACTGTAGGCATCAAAGCAATGTCACAGAGCTCATTTCTGAACTCAACAATGCAAGATGCTGCTCCATGCGGTCCATCATAGTGACCGCTTGTGCAGGAATCACCAAAGTCAAGCCCAGGGTGATCGCGAAGAGAGAGAATTTCGTTCAAAGCAAACAGGCCCTTCCCCATCCTCTTCGTCTCATGATGATAGAATTGGGTCATATTCTGCGCGAAAGAATCAACAGCCAGTTCGAGGTTCTGTCGCTCCATATCCAGGCGATCTGGATAATGATTGAAGATGTCCTGGAAGCGACCAAAGCCGTGGTACAAGAGGGAAATTGGGGGAACTGAATCTGGCATAGGACGGTCATCCAAGATCCTTTGATTCGACTCTCTTTGCAATGACATGTACTCGACCTGCTTGCCTATTAACGAAGGGGCAGTTTTGGCGAGTTTGGATTCCAGCGCAAGGTCGACATCATCAGAAAGACAAGGTCGCTTGCCAGGGACTAGGGCTATCGCTAAAGAGATGAACGGCGTTCAAGCAGGTAGTGAACACGAAATTTAGTCGATTAATTGCACTCACTAATAAGTGGAGGCTGAGCAATAATGTGTAGATGTTTACTCAGAGGTGGAGGCGAGAAAATGTCCGACAATCTTCGCAGAGGGAATAGCTTTTTCTCATCTTCAAGTTCCGCGTTCTTCACATTCTCCTTGACATTGCCGTCGTATGGGATGGAAACCATCCAGAGTGCGAGCTGGTCGGCGCCAATGTGATCGAGTGCGGGCTTTTGCTTCTCCTTGATAGCCTCCCTGAGGTTGGCAACAGACTTGTTACTCGCAATTTTAACCGGAAACATGCAGTTAACGTCTTTGCCACGCATGAGACACCACAGTTCGAAGATAGGAGGATCTAATTGTGGGACTGAAAATGAGAAAATGAGTCACAGACAGAGAAAGCTCCGTGGCTATTACCATGATGCGGAAGCTGAACGACAATGTGTAGGTTTTGATCATCCGGTTCATCCGAGAAAACAGTGGACAATTTCTTCACAGGCCATAGTGCCTGCTTGTCTTCAAGTTCAACCTTCCCCTCGAAACTGTGGTCGACTGGGATGGAAACCTTCCAGAGTCTGAGGGAGGGTGCGCCAATGTGATCGAGTGCGGGCTTCTTCTTCTCCATGATGGCTTTCTTTAGTTTATAAACATTGTCCGCATTCGAAATTTCCACTCGGAACACTCGGCCAACATCATCGCCAAGTACCCAGCAGTTGAGATTGAGCATGATAGACATGAGTTATTGGCGAGTTCGCGGTGAAAGATAGCCGCACTGCCACGTGACAACGGAGGGCAATAACACCACCGCCGCTGGACCCTGCATCACGCAGACTTGTGCCAAGCGCAAAAGTTAAATCGGTTGAAGCTTCATGATTGAACGACCATTGGCGCGCGCGGCCATGCTATGGCGACTGAAGGATTGACATGACCCGGCCGCCGACGCAATTATATAACGGGTGTAGCGTAATACCCATTTGGAGATGTTTGGCCGCTGTGAGCGATTAGAGGCAGGACGACCGCTCCTCTCAACGGGGAGCCAAGACTCTTGCGGAAGAGGTACTTAGAACCTCCGGATCATTCCACGAAAAGGCGTATAAACCCTGATGAGAAGAAGCGCCGAGAGAAAGTCGTGGAGGGGTTGGGTTGTGGGATGAGGCGATTGGGGAGATATATAAAGGGTCAGGAAGAAGGCGGGCGGCGAGTCCCCGCTTGTATGTGACTGGATGAGTGAGGCAATCTGGGGTTAGCACCGATGAGTTGACCGCGCCAAGGTTGTAACCTGTTGAATTGATGTAGGGCTACGTGTCCTATGAATTTATGCATACGCAAGCTGCGGCCACGCATTATGAGCGGTATTTCGTCACATGCAATGACTACAGCGTGTCTAGTCAGCAGGGTGAGTAATCTTGCTTTCACATTAATAGTTTAATTTTCCCACAGGTAAACGTAAGAAATTTATTCCCGTTTGGCGACGTATCTAGAGGCGAACCTAAAGTTCAAACATTTATGAAGCAGCATTAACGAGAACACGTGTGTGTTCCGGAGCGGGAATGATGGAATTTCCCAAAAATGGAAACACCGGATGTTTAAGAACTCTGGCAATTCAACATATGGAAGGTTGCAAATGTGATGGTTGTTCTTGGTCTCCAGGAGAATTGATAGCAAAAATTCCAACATCCCTTGGCATCAATCCCCTTACAAATGTAAAGAAGAAGAGAAACAACCTTCATCCCGTAAAGTCAAGTTTTCCGTGAACTATGATATAATTCATTCAGTTGATCCGAATTCAATTCAAAGAACTTGAGAGGTTGGTGAATCAAATCGATAAATGTAATTCAGTTTGACTCCGGAACAGCCCCCCCTCTACATTTCAATTAATTTATATAATTCAATACAGCCCTAACATTTTTATCCGTCCGCTGGATGCTATCCACTTATGGCCTTCTTCGGTTTCCTCCAACCACACATCCAATAAATACCTTCCTTGACTCTCACTTCTCCCCTTCACATCGTTCTCTTCTCTTATACCTTGCTTTGGCTACAAGTGACATCAGCGCTCACGAGGACTACCATAGCCACTACCACGATCACGACGTCGGCCAACAACCGTTGGCCACGTCCACAGTGTTGCTGCTCTCATCTCTCTCATTACCGACCCTTTACCAATGCCTCATCCAAAATATCAAGGCTACCTCGGGATCTCAGAGCTGATGCCAGCGGTGATGAGCATAACGGCAAGTTCGACTTCGATGACAACCCCCACCTCCACTCTTCACGTCCCCCTACATTCAGCCTCTTCCTCCAGACCTTTTACACCCGTTAGTCCCTCCAATCTCGAACAGCTCACACTACGCTCTCAACAAGTCCGGGTGGAAGACACCGATTATTTCCAAGAGACCCTCCATCATCATCATCACCACCACCATCTCCACACTGGTTCCTCTGCTCACATCGGATCTGATCCTCTTGATACTCCTGCTCTTGGATTTGCATCTGTGCCTGAAGGTGAATCTCGTGCGACGGCCACAAGCGCAGGGATATCCTCCCTGGCCTATCCTACTTTCCCCGATCACCCTCACCTGACGCTCATGCGCACCCACACGCGGCGAAAGAGCAGTCACAATTGGGTGACCAAAGCACTAAACTTGAACGCCCCCCATCCTCGCCCCCATTCTATTCGGCCTCCGTGCCGGCTCCGGAATCATCCCCTGTGGCAACCGTTGATGTTGGAGATCACAATGACGCTAATATTAGTGCTTCTCTCTTATTCGCTTTTGACGAAGAAGAGGATCGAAGAGCTGAAATTCGGGCCGATGCTGAAAGACCTTTCCCTGTTGACCGCGTCGTGTTGAAGGATGTCGTACAGACTGTCTTGGGAGTCCAAGTGGCATATATCCAGTTCTTGAGTTCAGGTGAGTTGTTTTTCTTCGTATTTCCGTGTTTGGGCATTGCTCTATCCCTGGCCCCCGGCATCATCGGGCAGCCGTTTGGCGCTCGGTCAGTACTCTCAGCGTCGGACTTGGACCATGTTGTTTGAATGGATGCGAGCCGTCATTCATTTCGCTCCTTCCATTGAACAACTCTAAATCTGGCTAATCGTTGCGAAGCTTGCTATCCGTTCTTCTTCCTTTCCTATCCTTCGTTCCTTATCTGCCCACAACCTACGTTCGCTTATCTTGCCCATACTTCCCATTTTAACTCTAATCTTCAATAGGAACTTTCCACAAAGCGTTCCTCGTTCACCTGACGGACCGTCGGGAACTAGTGGCCCGTCTAGCCCGCCGCTTCATGCCAAAACTCAAGGTCGAATCAGAAGTGGCAACTATCAACTATATTCACACCCATGCGCCTCTCGTACCGGTTCCAACGATTTTTCATTACGATTCGAATCCGTATAATAAACTAGGGTACGAATTCATCCTAATGTCCAAAGCTCCCGGTGTCCCTCTTTCGTATGTTTATCATCATTTGGGGGAAGGGGAGTTGAAGGAGTTCATGGAGGGATTGGCAAGGATCGTTCTTGAGATCTGGGGCCACCGGTTTCCTATGATCGGATCGTTATATCAGAAAGAGGAGGCTTGGGTGGCAGGTATGGGAATAGGGATCGAGGAAAAAGGAAGTGAGAGGAATATGGATAGGGTGCCGGGTTCGCCAGAATCTATATCCATCCCTTCCCTTTCGTCCTCGAAAGACACTACGCCTGAATTCGGACATTCGTTCACCCCGCAAACCCCTCTTCTTCCGCTTCCTCTTCAGCGGATCGCTCCGCCACCACCTGTTCTCGTAATGTCGCCTCCACCCTTGCCACAACAAATATCGGCTATTGATGAGTCCAGTGCTATGGTTGATCAACTCCCACCTACACCCCCAGCTTCAGACTCGAGTCTTTCATCGAATGATTCATCACCCGTCGCCCCATTCCTTTCTCTCCCCTCTTCTCTACCTCCACCTCTTCCACTCCCGACCGTTAAGCACACCTTTACGCCCGCATCCCCCTTCTACATAGGCCCCATCATCTCCTGGCCCTTCTTCGGTGAAGGTCGTGGAGAATTGGACTCCCCGCTTGAAATCGACAGAGGGCCCTGGAAGTCCGAGGACGAATATCTAGATGCATGTGCAAGGAGGGAAGTTGAAAGTGTGAGGAGAGAAGGTGAAGGGATGGAGAGGGGACATAAACCTCGGTTGATTCCGGGGAGTAGAAGACGGGCCTGGAGTTCGGCGGTTGTCGAAGCGGAGAGGAGGGGGGTAGGGAGGAGGGAAAGGGAGGGGAGGAGCAAGAGGGGTAAGATGAAGGAAGGGAGTGAGGAAGGTGTGGTTCATGGGCCTGTTTCCCCCGTTTCACCTTCACCTAAAAAGAGAAAAGAGGATGATGGGTATACCAGTTCGGATACGAACATCTCGTCTGTGATTTCGTCGGAGAGTGGTGGGTCTTCCGCTTCGAATGGTGGTTCAGACTCCGAGAATGAAGACGACGACGACGACGACGACGATGACGATGACGACACGTTCTACTGGGATTACCGAGCGAGTATCCGATCGAGTTTGTTGGTCGCTCAGCATTCCGCGCGCGTTCAGAGTGTGATGAAGGATATGGAACGGTTTAGGAGGCATATGGAGGATGAGCTGGGGATGGATTTGCGTGAGGGGGAAGATGAATTCGGGGAGTTCGGGTTGGACGTTCATGATCTTAGTTTGCACAATATTTTTGTGGATCCGGAGGTTCCGTCGAAGATTGTGAGTCGTTTGATTTGCATTGTCGTCTCTTGTCACTGGATGCTGATTGTTTCTTCTATTGCTTAGACCTGTATCATTGATTGGGAATCAACGACGATTAGACCTCTTTGGCATTGTGCTCATTTACCAGCATACCTTACACCTTCCACCACGCACCATTCTTCACATCACTCTTCCTCCCAGAATCTTCATTCCTCCCATACCCACTCATCGTCTCACCATGGTCACTCCCGCCACCACCACCACCACCACCATCATCATCATCATCATCACTACCCATCCCCATCATACGCCGCCACGCTCTTCCGAGATGCTATCCGTTCGCAAGGAGGGCCGCTTGGTGAGTTGTGGCTTCGCGCTGAATCGGAAAGGGAGAAGTGGAGAGAAGCGCATAAATTTTTGGAATGGGATGGGTGGGAAGAAGGTTTGTTGGATAGTGTTATTGGCCTACCGAGCGTAGATGAGGGGGAGAGAGATGGGGAGGAGGAGGAAGGGGACGGAAACGAAAATGGAGGTCTGAGTGAGAGTCGAAGGGTGACGTTTGGAAACCCGGATGTAGGACTTACGTTGGTGGGAGTTGGAGCGGGGACTCGTCATGTAGGAAAGGTTTCGGGTGCTGGACTTGCGAAGCAAAGAGAAGGGGCGAACTCGACGGTGAGGTTCAAAAGTGGGTTTATTGGCTTGCGGCTTGCGTGAGCGAAGGGCGAAGGGGCGAAAGGCGAAGGGTGGTCCAAGTTCTAGCTTGTCTGCTTGCTTTGTAGGTGTTCAAATTCGTCTCCTGCGGGGTATTTTAATTTTTTTTCGGGTGCATGAAAGTCCGTCCAACTGGTTTGGTCGTACGCGTTTCCACTTGTTCAATTTTGGGTTTGGGCATCCTTGATCCTCTTGGGCTCAGTATCAAAACATCTTTGACCCTTTTTTTTTCTTGTGGTTCATTCATCGATATTATATCGAAACAATCGACTTTTTACTCTCTTTCAAGCAACTCTTTTTTCGTCCCTTTCATGTTCGCACGTTTATTTGTTCCAGAAACGAGTCTAGCGATAACTTAATTCACGTCAATATTCTCGGGCTTTTGAGCTGAACACGCTATAGCCGTCTGTACATCCTGAGCCTCCAAAGTGGAGGAGATAGAATACGACCACTGCCGGACGCGAAGCACACTTGGCCGCCATGATGAGCTATCTCAGGTACGTGTGCGTTGGGGGTTACGTATAGATAATACGATAGGTGCCTGGTGCATGACCATGCAATGGTCCTCTGGCATTATATAATAGGATTCACACCCAAATCGTTCCCCTCGAGTAAGTTCCTTTCACGCTATGCATGTATGTACGTTGCATCAGGAAGGGAAGGCCAATTGATCTCAACCCCCCCCCCCTCCATGCAACGTTTACCCCCCATGCAATGAGTGCCCCATCTCATTGTGCTTGTACGGCTGAATCTTCTTCCTGTCTCAATTTGATCGTTTTCGACTTCACGAGAACATTTGATCCAAGTTCCATCCCACAAAACAAGATGTACTAGATCCAATGAAAAATTTATCCATTTGAATATCCGATACAAAACAAAAAAAGTACACGGGTCAGTCAGGCTGGGGCAAGATGACTAGGAAAAATGAAGCTGTAATCTCAGTCAATGCCGAGGGGCGATTGACGTATAGTTTCTTAGTGTGTTGGGGGGTCAGTATCGCAATAAGAGAGTAACTCACCGGCCCTGGCCGCCCCCCAATGATAGTCTGCCACTCAGACTGGAGACTGCTGAACGCCCAGCCTTCCCCTCCCTGAGCAGGTGACTGGCAAGGGTTCCAGTCCCAACCGACGTTGGTGATGGATCTTGATGCCCCCAACCAACTGCTGCCATCTCCACCACGCCGGTCCGACCAAAGATGAATAGATGTAAGCAGGCACGGCAGACATTGGGTGTCGTTGTTGGCATGATTCCTTGCTGTGATGGTCGAAAGATGTGGAGGATTCGCCCAGAACTGATATCGAACAACCGGAACAAGAGAAGCCCACCCAAGCAGTACCCAGCCAAAGAAAGGGTCGCAGCACGGCCCCAGGGCACCTGTTGCCCCAACCTCATGCATGAAAACTGAGAACAGCCAAGACAACAGTCACGAATTCGATACGCATAGTTCGACTCTCCTCTTCGTTGCTTCTAGCCAGGATATGAATGTAGAGAAGCTTTCCATAAAAAGAACAATGGGAAAGTGGTTCGCCAACGGCGACATAGAACCAAAGAGAAATACAGGTGACTATATAGAAAATCAGAGTCAAGCAGTGTGGCGCTGGGGAGGAGTAACACGCACCAAGGTAACAAAATGTCACAAACACCCTTGGGGCGAGCCGTGAGATACCGCAAACGCGCGTTCGTCAACAACCATTATTAACCTAGGAAACGCCAAGCAAGACAATGAACCAGTGAGGCTGGGTGAAATAAGCGTGACGAACCTCCCCCCTGACCTAAAGGCGACGCAACGCGGACTCATCAGATAGTGATGATCATCCACAATTAAAAGTTAACGGCTATCCGCAGCGAGTGGCGCTGTTGGCAACGGCATCCCACTGAGCGGACGAGGAAGAGGGGATTGCACCGCCAACAACCTTTAGCCTAGAAAGGACAAAGAACATGTGAACGAATTGGTCAAAGCTGAATGAAAGTGCGAACGAACCGCTCTAGCCTTCAGGCGATGCATGCTGCGTGAACTCGGCCGGCGACGATCGTCCGCGGAATTTGTCTCATCCCGCAGCGAGTAGCGCCACTGACCACGGAGAGGGGACTTGCTGGGGAGGGAGACCTGTCCTCTGTTTCCTATCCACGCCGATAATCGGGCGGATGACTGATCCTACTGGATGACGTTTTGGAAATATGGATGAAAGTCGCTCACATACATTTTCTACGATATCTCGACTGTCCGTTCACCGGTTTGGACTGTTCAATCGCGCAAGTGTTGTCTCTGAGCATGCCTCGGTTATTCGCTGTCTGGAACCGGCGAGAAAGGCAAAATCGCTCAGGAATGATAATCCCTTCACGCATCAAATTGCGAAGGCTATGCTCCGCTCAAACGGCTGAAATGAGGGATTTTATTCAAGTCCTCGCAGGAGCAAGTACATAAACCCGATCATCAGCGAACAGCAAGCTTCACGCAACGCTGTATACTTTTCTGGAGAAGGTGGGCTCGATCCTCCGTGCATCGGCCTGCACCCATTATAACGAGAGAAGGAATTGGCTGAGGGCTAGTTAACCGTCCTTGACAAGTGATATCCTCACATAAATAACCAGTACTCGTGAATACCGATGCTTCCATGAAAACATCAAGTTATTTGGACGGGCACCCAGTGCACGGATAAGTTAATTTTGGAAGCAAGGCAATTTGCATCGTCCCCGCTTGCGGCTAGGTTCCCCCACAAGCTGATGCCAGTGTTAACGCTCTCAGCTGTGGAAGGGTGCCATGCATCGTGATAACCCATTCCCGACAGTGACAAAGGAAGGGGATAGAGTTCGCTACCAGCCCCCTGCATGCATGGCCAGCTAGCCAACAGGGCACTTCTTGGAGATCCTGCGAGAACCACCATAAGCCGGGCATTGCCGGATGTTTCTCGAGACTTGTTTCCGTGATGTGAAATCCAGGTGGAGCCCTTTAAAAGGGACTTTCCGATGTTAGTCATTCTTGATCATAATATGGAGGTGCATCCTGAGCCCCGAGCGATAGGCATAACAGGGACAAGAATTTGCCTGACGTGCTGGACAAATGCGGTCCGCTCGATCCACTACATCGAGCAATCTCGCCTGGAGCCCAATGGGCCCCCAGCTCCAGTCCTAGCCTTTCCCGCTCCGTCCGTCGTACACTGAGCTCTTTGACCACCTAACTATTGACATCGAAATTCACCTCGGTAGTTGCTTGCTGCCAATGCGGATTCACAAGACACCCTATTCCTTGCTTTAACACCTTTTTTAACGGGTGGGGGCGCAGGATAGACGGTCTGGCAGGCAGTTTCCAGCGACTAACAATGATCGCATCCATCTGTCTCAACCCCAAGCTCTTTCAGCACCGCACAATGGCTCGCCTTCATCATGACACAAGGCCCATGCCCGATAACTGTCCATATAGTTTACTGGCTTGTTTTTTTTTCCGAGTCCATACCCATATGGGTGGGGTCCGTCGGGCGTCTGGGCGCTCTTGCGTCCGCTCAAATGCAGAAGGGTTGAAAACGACAGCTAAAATTGACTCGTGAGCCGCTGGTGTCAGCGTTCGTGCAAATAGTTCCACGATATGAGACAAGATGTTCAATCGCAGAGACAGGTGGGCACTCTCTTGTTCGTGAAAATTCCAATGGGAACGGGGAGTGCAAGTAGAACAGTTGAATCGTGGGCTGTGTGTAACCCACACGCGAGCGGTTCATGATGCGGAACATTGGGATCTTTGGGTACAAAAATGGTGAGACTTTAGCGCTTGAATTGCTGGCGCAAGGAACACTGGAGGACAACAAACACGCTCCAAGGAGCCCCTTGAGAGGGGAGCCAAATAGAGCATTAGACTGGCTCATGCCGCCGATGCCATATTATGGTAAGCAGGATCATGCCCTTCCTCCTGCCAAGCAGAGATCAATGTTTAATTGGTAACACGCAAACATCACAGCGTAGCTCATACGATCAATGCATTCTGAGCACTCGATTCGTTCGAGATCTACTGTTCCTGAGCCGATCTGCTGGAGTGAGCGATGCCTCCCTTGGTAGCTTCTGTGTTGACTACGTTGCGCAGCGTGCAGAGAGGACCTCGAAGTCAACCCCACATCAGCAAACGTGAGGGCAAGCTACCAAATTGACAACAAACATATTACTCTAGCCAGGGAGTCATTAAACAGGCCATTCCAGTTGCTCGATGCCACCAGTGTAGCAAGTGAGGAGAGAAGTGGAACTTGCATAGCCACATGGGCTGACACAACACACACGACATGCCTCAGTCTAACATGGGCGCTTCAAACTCTATTCTCATCTCATTCGATGCCCTTCCCCTCCAATTAGAACATGAACAGGTCCTCATAACGCAGTGCTTAAACAGATATATGTCAACACCAACACCAAGCAGCGCTGCGCCGCTGAAAGTCAAGTGTTGGGATCATTTACACAGCAATATACAAGATGCGAGTTATTCGTGTGTCATAGGCGTCCGTCAGGCTGGTTAATTGAAGCCTGGACAATCTGGTGAAACGAGAGTTGGTGAGAGAATCCGTACAAATGATATCTTGTGATTGGCAAGCAAAACTGGGCTGTTATCGGGATTAAAACTCGAATGAGTCAGGGCCTATCGCAAAAATGCACCGTATTATTCTATCAAGAAAATATGTGCAACCTAAAGTGGACTCACGCATGTGGAGCTTGGGGATTACTTCGATAACTAAATTGGAAGGGTAGGTGGCAGCCAGCTTGATCAGTTCATGGCACACGCCTGTTGAATCCCACGTGCGAATTTTTATTGTTATCTTGAAAGGCACTGTGTTTATGCTCCTTCTGCCGTCACTGAGGCACGGGACATCCACAGAGCTAGCCGATGGGCTACGACCTCTCTCCTGCACCCTCTCCATCATTTCCTGGAGGAGTTCAAGAAAGTCGGTTGCGAAGGTGTTAAAGGGTGGGCGCAAGCCAATAAACGTGATTAGCTGAAGCTTCCCGAACATTGAGGTCGATCGGGCAAGGGCACCCGTTATTGAGCGAATGGTAAAACGGTGGGCAAGATATTCCTGAATGTGCATGCCGAAGTGCAAAAGATCCATGTGTCTTTCCAAGAAAGAAACTAAGCTGGAGTCTCGATAGCCCCTGGTGGCAGGGATGAAGAATTTCCTTAGAGAAGGGAAACAGGCGTGATCCAGGAAGTTGTTCAGCACTGTGACATAATCGCGATGCATCCCAATATTGGTCAAGCCGTTGTCCACGAATTCAATAGATAATACGTGTTCAAGGACCTGGGTGGACCAGTCGACGGAATGAAAGTTCATCAAACTGAGATAACCAATCTGGATTTCTCGCAATCTGGGGGCTGGGAGAGGGGAGTTGATGATGGTGCTAATTCCTGTTCCCCAGGGCGCACGTAAGACCAACGCTTCGAGTTTGTCTTTGGATTCATCAACGAGGAACGAGATAGCTTCTGCAGGAACTGCACCAACAACACTCAAATTACGGAGGGACGGAAGCTTGACAGGTGTTAATAGGAATGGTGGTACCATTCGGAAGGAGTAGACATCAAGATTGAATGTGCGAAGTGAGGGAAGAACGTCTTCGGCTTGATTCCAGATTCCTGTGATATCGCATGGGGCAATGTGATCGTATATAATGAGCTCAACACTGAGGTACTCTAAGTGGTCCATTCCTTTTGGCAATGGAAAACAAGAAAGGAAAAGTTTGTTTCCCCAAAACTTCCCCGAGATCCTGAGACGCTTGATTCTAGTGAGGTGTGGTCTTAACATGGAGATAACTGCGTCTATGGAAGCTTGATCAATATACTCGGAATCGAAGCCAAGTTCCGCGTCCAAGAGTGATCCTGTCGACCTCTCAAGTCTTGCCCTGATTTCGGTCAATCGTCCTTCACGTTGAAACGGAAACGCAACCTGGATGTGTGACCATAGAGAAGGTGTGGATATGCAGGCCGATCGCCATCGTGAACACACATGGGAAAATGTAACAATCTGGCTGAATGCAGGATAGGGGTTGGCATGGATCTTGAATATTTTATTGTAGAGCTCGTCTGGAAGGCTACAAGCCGGGGCTCCTCTGTTGAGGTGCGGTGCTGTAGCTTCCGAGATCCCGGTGATACCAGGATCCTGCTGCACACACGTGGTGGTGCCTCGTTGTCGCATGTCGTGGCAGCGGCTCGATAACATCACATGGCTTTGTCACACTACTTGTGCTGTCAGTGGGAAATTCAATCTTATTATGTAGTATACGAGGCCGCGCGTGCAAAACCTGTGCGAAATAGAAGTACAGATAGGAGACGAACGGATGACCTGTGCATTTTCTTTCCAATGTCTCAGCACGTCGCAGGGAATGGTCGTGAAGTCGCAGGAAAGTTATTTGGATTCGCCAGTCGGTTTTCCAGTCAGAGATGCCTTTCAGCACTGTTCTACACACAATGAGCAGGCCCACTTCACATAGCCGGCTTACGGCCGGAGGCTCATTCACCTGGGTGTGATTGGTATCAAAACATGAAACACTCAGGAACGGTGGAAGACATTCACGGTGCTGTCAGATTGACGTACAGTGTAGGCACACCTCCTAGAGCAGAAAGTAGACTCACGAATGCGAGATTCAGGAACTTCCACCTTGACAATTAAATTGGAAGGGTATTTGATGGCCAGATTAGTCAAACGAAGGGGCACAGAATTCGTGGAGTTGGGGTCTATCGGAGGGGCCGTTACTATAGTCATCTTGAGCGGTGCTTCGCCTCCTGTATCGGCATTAACATGTAGGGCATTCAGAGAGGCATCCGATGCGTTATGCGCACCTTCCTGCATCCTTTCCATCAATGCCTCGAAAAACCCCAAAAGGATAGCCGTCGTGCGGGTAGTGAAGGGAAAACACATGTCCTCAAAGGTGACGAGTTGGACATTAAGGGCGACTGAATGAGGGAGTCCGTTCTCAAACGAACGACAGAATGGTCAGGTTCCTCGTAGCCGCCCATGCTGAACCGCGAAAGATCCACGTGCCTCTCCAAGAATGAAACTAAGCTGGAGGGATGATAACAAAATGTCGCATTGGGGACGAGGAGGTTCTTGAGTGACGGGAAATATGCGTAAATCAAAAAGTTATCCAGCAACCTCGCGTCCTCCAGGCCCCAACACCAGGGGCTGATGCCCACAATCTCAAAAGACGAGAGGTGCTCAAGGGGCAGAATAGTCCAGTCTACCGATCGAAGGAGTTTGAAAGTGCGATAATCAATCTTGATTCTCCGTAATTTTGGGGCTCGGAGGGGAGAATTGATTGGCGATAACTTAGGTGCACATAAAACCAGTGTCTCGAGTTCCCACATGCCATCGGTAACAAATGAGGGGATTTCCGCGAGGGCAGCACCGAAAATTAGGAAGAGACGGGAGTTGGATTGGGGTCAACCGGTACGGTATTTTAGGTCCCCGGCGGAGGCGGAGTATTAATGTGCGAAGCGATGGAAGGACTCCATCGGCGTCTCCCCATAATGGAAACAGAGGAAGAACTTCAAGGTCATTGTTTTTGTGTAGTATACCGGATACTTGATTCTGGTAAAATGTGGTCTCAGCATGGAGCACACATCACGTACAGAAACTCCTTCGATGGAACCGGGCTCGATCGTGAGTGCTACACTGAGCGATGCTCCCGTCGACCTTTCAAGTGCAGCTTTGAACTCCACTAATTCCCCTTCGCGCCAAAACGGTAGTGTAATTTTGATGTATGACCACAGAGAAGGGATGGACATGCAGGCCGCCGCCTTGAACATACATGGGAGAAAGTGACAACCTGGCGCAACCTAGGCAGGATACCAGCCTCTATAGATAGAGGGCGCAACCCAAGATGGATCTTGAAGATTTCTTCGTAGAGCTCAGAGGTTTAGCCGCAGAGGTAGATTGAACCTCATTTTCACAATGCCTTTCCCACGCTCCCAATGTGGCAGTCGCGGAATCAATGATGAAACCACCATACTGGTTGCTGGGGACACTATCCATAGCTCTCTACCTGAGGGAAACTTAGGCAGGACTCCAGCCTCTATGACTTCGCAATAATATATAGAAGGGAAACTCGATCCCTTGAATATCATTTTGATGTTGGAAAGTCGTAGGCAGGATCCCAGCCTCTACTAAAGTAGAGGCTTGACCCTACTGAATAGAGGTCAGAAATAGAAATACCGCTTAAGGGAATGGGCATTACATAACCAATAGAGTAAATCATCACATTCATTTATTTTGTATTGTACATGTACTTACGATGACTAACCAACCCAACCCCTTCCATTTTGGTGTCATTGATGTAATCATCTTGACTAATTAACTCGGCTCTTTTGTCTTTATGTAACTATGATGACTAATACAACGTAGCGAAAAGTCGTCCTGCAGCTTTGGGAGGCGCTCGTTAGTAGGGCCGTTAAAAGAAGCTAGCCAATAATTCTTTTACTATCAATTAATATATAGCAGCTCATATCCGGGAATGACAGCTGACTGGAGGGGATGAAGTTTCCCAATGGTTCATGGCCCATCGCTGGCGTAAGTTGTAACCACTTGGAGGTAGACGTCAATTGTTTCCTTATCTGCTCACTGCTTGACTAACTGTGTGAGATCAGGGCCGTCGTCATTAAGACGATTGTGATAGTGTCCTCATTATAAGTTCAGCTGCCCTTGCTTTTGCAGCGCAGTACATGATTGATGTTGGTGTTCACCATAGATTACTTTTTTCTTTGCAGATATGTCTTGCACTTGGTGCAAATGTCTATGTGAAGGGCTTGAGCCCACAAGAAACTACTCGTGCAAAGGAACTTGGCGCTATAGGACATTGGAAAGGTCCTGTCGTGAATGGGAACTCTCCATTGCTAGATTCTATCATCGATTCGGCGGGTGGAGATATCTGCGCGAGATCATTCAAGATACTGAAACACGGTGGGCCGTGCGATTGTTGTATGTTATGGGATGTAGGTTCACTCTTGGTCGCCGGGTAGCATATTGCTGGTACAGGGCTTCAGTGCCTAAAATCGAATCCACAATGGAAGAGGTCCTCAAGAATGTCGAGCTCAAAGGTGCGCTATTTGCTTATTAGGTGTCGATTAACCGATGCTCATCCCTCCTAGGCTCAACCACGGGCTCACGTAAGGATCTGCTGGATGCCACCGCGTTCATAAAGAAGCACCGCATCATTCCTGAAGTCTTTCATGGACTACACAAGATCCACGAAGGGCTCAAGTTATTGAGAGAGAGTCAAATTGGCGAGATCGTCGCGCGCAAAATCCCCTGGAAGAGAATCCGTGGCTCTGATGAATAGGGGGTCATTGTTTACTCATTACCAATCGATAATCAAAGTCCTTCGTGTGTGCGCTGGGATTACTAATTGGGTATCGCTAGTGACTTGAAGCTATGGTGGATGAAACGGTACTGATGAAGGATGTGGAGGGTATCGTCATGGGATGGTAGACGATGAAGACAAAGCAGCACGACACAGGAAATAAGCAACCATCCAGAGAGCAAAGAATCAAGTTATAAATAGGCAACTGGGGAGAAAGCAAAATACTGCGTGTTCAGCAAAATGATCAAACAAACAACATCATCTCCGCACACGTAAGGCATACGTTTGAGTCACACAATTCAACAAATAATGCATCCACAGCATCCACCTCCATGATTTGAGTCATTCGGGCCACTCTCGCCCCCACCAGCGACCGCCGCGGCATCGGCAGCTCGCCGGGTTCGCCTGCGGCTAGATTTAGACTTGCTCCGTGATACGTCATCATCTGGAGCGGGGGCGAATGGGCGGACAGAGATATGAACTACCGTAGGCGTAGAGGATGTCTCAGGTATGTTCATATCTAGTAAATCCCACATGATTTAAAAAAATGCATCATTAGAGGGAGAACTGTTAGATTCCATACCAACTTACCGCTGAGCCTGAGGTTATCGGCCCATATCCTCCCTAAATACAGAAGTCTTAGGAAACCCGGTGAAGGAGGTTGTTCATTCTGCCATTCCTGTGGCCAAGTATTCCATATGAGTTCCTTGACTCGTAAAATTGTTATATCCTTTGGGAATGTTAGGGTACGCCTGCGGCCCGAGACAAGGAGAAGGGAAAGAGTGATTTGGGGTTGAATGGTTTCGGTAGGTTCGGGTGTACCAGGGGTGATAGTGTTGACAGCAGTAATGGGGGCAGTTTCGACTTCGGGGTAGGAGCCATTGGAGGAACGGAACTGGTCCGCCGCCAGAAGCGACGAAGTTGTTGCAGAAGGATCCGAGTTACTTGACGGTGCCGCCGGATCAGACAGAGGTGGGATAACGATAGGGTTAGCCGATACCTGGGAGACTTCAGGTAGTGATTGGTTCGAGGTAGGAGCGGTCATAGGCGAAATCGTATATTGTCCAATATCCGTTGCGGGGATGACCTCGAGATATTGATCCGTCGGTGGAGGGGTAGGAGTCAGGTATGAATTATCCATTTGAGAGAGTGCCATGCGTGGGAGAGTAGTAGGGATTGCTTGGCTGGATCTGTGCGCTGTACGTGATGGAGTCACCAAACCACCTAAGGTGCTGAATACGGGGGAAGCCAAGCCATAAGAATCAGCAACACAACTCTATCGGATCCAGGACTTACTTGACAGAGTACGTTCAAAGAAACCTATTGCTGTACGGCTTCAAATATGGGGCGGGGGTCTGAAACGGAACTGAACTGTCTGGGAATTGGGTTAAGAGGTGTGAGACACCGAAGATAACTTCAGAACAGGGAGAACGGCAAGCCAAACAGCAACAACAGACCATTCACATACTCACTGGGTTGAGTCTCGAAGCCCTTAGTGGGGATATGTGATGTCAAAGTTTAACCATGAGCGGGGTGGTCACGAGGAACAAATTTCAAATTTTCAATACCCCTTTTCACACAAGGCAAGGAGACAGAAATAGCACACGAGCATGGCCGGGCGGCTAATACTTAGGATTGTTCGACACATAAGATTCTCGCGCGAGTCAGCATAATTCCTTCAGCAAAATTCAAGGGTCCAAGTCTCTCCTAGGCTAGGTAAGAATCGGGATAAGGCTTTCAAAAGCCGAGGAGGCATGGGCTATGTTGTTGCATATGTACTGAGAAGATACATAGTAACATGCTGATAATGATCATGTCATAAAGGCGGTGGTCGACCCGACACTACTGGACAGATGATGATCATAGCAATGTCGTTCAATGCGTAGATGGGCGATAAGCGATAAACTTCGAGCGGTGCTTGGCGACGCGGTGGGGCAGGGGGAAACGAAGCTTGGGGTCAAGAAGTTGTTGGATGTAAGGACGCCTTATATCTTCGTCATTCTCGATCTCTTGAACACGAATGATCTAAACGTTCGAACCGGGTTAAATAACAATCAGATCACAAAGGGAGCATGCATTATGAGTTACGTACGTGGATAGACGAAAAGCGAGCGCGATGTTTAGAAGCCATATCCTGGTACAAGGTGTGGACAGCAGCTGCCCTCGTAAGATCCCGGAATTCCCTGTACATGTTGTGCGTCCCCGAACGCGAATCGTATCGAATCCAAATACCGAAGTTCTTCACCCGACCGGGTTCCTTCTCCGGAATCTAAAGGTAGGTTAATCAAGCGAGTACAATTGTCATCAAAAATATCATTAGAGAATGGTTTGCCAGGACACATGGAAAGTCACATACAACATCAATGCTGACGATTTCGCCGTTGGCCTTCTTAATCTTCTTCAGTTTTGAAAGAAAGAACCAGAAACGTGACTTGGCAACGACCGGGTTGGGCGCAAAGATACGCATACGGTACAATTTTGGTGTGGGATTAGCCTCCGTTGGGAGGTGGCGACCGATGATTTGGAACTCGATGAATCTGGTCATAATTGAGGGACTATAACGCGGAAATGTTCGGTGCAAAAGAAAGGGTGGAAGTTGTCAGTTCAGAGGTTCAATATCAAAAGCCAAAGTGCATCCAAAGTTGGAACCACGCATCCAGAGCCAAAACCCGTGATAACGGATATTTCAAGCGCAAATTGGGTGCCAAGGGAGCGTAGGATGCTGAGAGAGACCGTTAGAGCACATCTCATACTCACATTAGGTCCGTCGGCGGTGTCTAAGGGAGCACCAGAAACGATTCAATTTAGTCGGGTGTCACCATTCCACCGATCACGAGACCCGGGCGCTTAGAGACGTTGCAGGCTTTTTCAGTAATTCTCAGCTTGTACACGTCCATGCAAAGATCCAAATAAATGGTGTACGGTAGTACATGTCATGATTAGGCAGCAGCAGGCCGTAAAGGCTGTTTTTAACTCATCCTACTTGAGAACTTGCCCCGTGGCGACATCGGTGCCTCCGAGATGTCGGGACGTAATGGCGCGTTCCTTCCCCCCAACTGGTAGCAAACGTCTTCTACGCGCTCGTGTAGCGATGCGGGTAACACTGGGACCAAATTTGGAAGAACGCGTGTGTGGAACGCCACATAAGCTGCGACCCCACCCTGTTGAAACATGGGGAATCAATCAAAGGCACAAGATGCATGAGACGGGGGGGACAATGTGCTTACAAATTGGTGGAAAATACCTCCTACCGTCGCCTCCACTGCCGTCCCCTGCACTTTTATGCGGCCTGCATGGACAGCATCTGGGTTCGAAGCCAGATGGTTTTTCTAGCACACAAACTTTAGAAACACACATGTAACCCAGAAATAATTAAGGGGGGACACACCGCAGATGTCCACCGCATGACCTTTCCTATCCCCCACTCGTTCCCCACATGCCTCCCTAATGTATGGGTGTCCAGAACATTCTCCGTCAACTCCTGAAAATTAGTGTATGGAACCTCCTCTGTGGCTGCATTACCACCGTCAAAGCTTGGACCAGCAACAGATTCAGGCAATGACGCCTGGAGGGACATCAAAAAATACGCATCCATCACACGCCGGCCCATAAACGCTAACCTCGTGTTATGTCCATACGTCTGTGCGCCTTTGCGATAGCTCGAGTGTGTGAGGACGCGTTTCGCTAGATCGGGAGGGAATTGTAGTGGGGGAAATTGTGATTCTAGATAGGAGACAGCCCATTCACCGTTCGAACGGGCCGCCTCGAGGGATGATGGTGTCACTGGATCAAGTTCTACGTCGTCATCCAGCTCGGAAGACTTGTATTGCTGCTGAAGGGGTGATAGGGTTGAAAACGATGAAGAAGGTAGTGGTGGATTTGAGGCGAGGAGGCATGATTGCAGGAATGGAGGCACAACTCTTAGGGAGGGCCGAGCAACTAATGTCTGGCACGACACTGACCCTAAAGGATTCCCTTAAGCCTTCCGAATAGGACAAGAATCGGACAAGGACATACAAGGTGCGTGACCCAGTGCCGAATGGACATAACGAGAACGGCTAGTCTTCGTCACGTTCCGTGTGCCGTGGAGTGTCCTAGCTATTCCTGACGTGCTCGTCATGCCCAGGAATTAGAGCACTTAAATATCCCCCTTGCCCGGTTTGAACTTTTTGGGCTTTGAAAACGGCTCGTGCCAATGAAATTCCCACGACGGCCAGTTGAATTGACGCTCGCGTTTGTTCCAACAGCCAGATTGCTCTGCAGCCCTCCGCAAAGACTTCGACCATCACCATCCACAGTTTCCCGTCCTGTCGAGAATCGGGGGGGTGGCGGAACATGATTACCAAACCACTTACCCATGATTGGAAGATTGCTTAATTCTGCTTCGCCAATTACTTGGGAATGCTATACACTGGCGATTGCACTTCCTCCGATAATGATGTGGTATCAACAGCTTCTGATCCAGATTCCAGAGATGGCCTAACATAGGGAAGCAGGAGCCGTGTCGTGCCTTATGGATCTCTAGTGCATTTCCCTGCCAAAGCGCCGTTCCTCCTTACTAAAACCCTAAAATATCACATAGTGGTAAGGTACCACCGAAGCCAAACTTGACAATGACCTTGAAAATTTCACTCAAGGACTTGGGCCACTATTCCGGTGTCTTTCTAGAAGGCTCGATCCCTGTATCGGCCTGATTCACATTACAAGCATCCCACAGCTATTGCACGTCGGACGCTCTATATGTACAAGTTTCCGCCTTTAGAAGCAGCAGCCTGACTCAGGCATTTGCATCGAGTTGGGTTGAATGACCCCCATTCACCAACTGATATCTCCAGCAGTTGAGTATAAAGGCTGCAACGTCATACCGACCATGTCCCGTTGTAGGGGGAAGACATGGCTGCTGTTCTTCTGAGTCTGCTTCGCTGAGAGGTGCTGGAATATGGTGCAAATGACATTTCCCAAAACCCGAATGAACGTCTGTCTGATTACCCAAATCTGAGCTGGATTGGGCAAGCGTTCGAGTGGGCGAAGATGACTGCTGGACTTCGCTCAATACCGTGCTCGGCCGTTGGCGGCTCGATGGGAGGCGATCGCTATAAAAATAATCTCACGGAGTCGATTCATGGCGAAGATACTTAATTCGACCTCATGGATGGGTTTACTCTTAACACCTTAATCAATCATCAAATAGCCCATCGACCCGAGCAGCCCTGGGAGACGAAAACAGGTCGCCCTCTTCATCATAAGTACCCACTCCGTACGAGGCACTAGTCCCCGACTCCCTTTCTTTCAAAGCCTAGGCAGGTGGAAATATGTACCGTAGATTTGGCAGTGGTGAATGACAAGGCCCACCTTGGTAAGAAGCTCCCTGCTCTTCAGAATGTTGTGATTAAGTTCCTCTAAATAGGTGCCCGAAACCTGAGCTTTACGCAGGACAGTTTCAATTGCCTTTGGATGGAATGCATCGGGATTGGAGTCTTCTGTAAAGGTAAGGATTCCATTCGGTGATAATGTCGCAGAGAGTTCTCCATCTTCTATCTAGAATCGAGAATGCAGATGGGCGAGGAACCCCAGGGTCCCACTTACTTACCATGCTCAGAACCATTTCTTTGGCTTCGGTTTCGCTCGAGAGCCCAGCAGACGATACAACCTGCTTCAGCGGAAGGCTTAGATAAGTATTCATCAGGTTCTTCAATGTCCATCTGGGTGCGCGAGCAAGAGCAATCTGCAACAACCCTGCGTTCCCTTCCTGTGGACAAGTCAGAAACAGCAAGTGTATCGCGAAAACCGGAAGGAGCGAACCTCCCTAAAGCTATCCATTTCTTTCGTGAGTGTTTCTTGTAGCTGGCCTTTGACCACTGGGTACAGCTTGATGAGCAACTGGTACGTGGAGTTGCTCTTTATATGCCTTATCAGGTGATTGTACGTGTACTTGGGTAAAGGTGACACCTGAGAGAAAAGTCTATGCGCCTGAGCAAGTACGCTTATATCTAAGGGAACGAACCTTTCCGTGTCGGATGAGTTGTATCAATATGTGCTTCTTACATGCTTCCAGCTGCAAGGCTGAGAGCGCGCTCGCTGGGGATGTGGCAGCCTGAATCACCAACACGTCATAACAAATATGGCCAATTGGGAAGCTACTAATACCAGCTCAAATGCACTTTCTGCATCGCCATAATTTTTAAGAACTCCAAAGATGATCCCTGACAAATAATGGTATTGCAGCACATCAGTATACTCCAAATCTGTAATCTGAATGGCTGATTAGGGTCCCATTTCTTTGCAGACGCACTCACGCCTACCGTTCGGTCGATTTCGGAAACAGGTGGAGATATCAGCGGCAAAGCAGAGGTGAAGTGTCGGGTTTGAATGCATATCTGGTATCACACTCTTAGTACAATTCAATATCCGAAAATTGGAAACCTCACCAAGAGGTACAAAGGATGAATGGCGGTAAGATAATGTGTTGATGGCGGATATCGAGTCGCTAGGTTGTATAACGGTTCAAGCGCAAAGGACAGCTGGAGAATTTGGTTGGGTCTCAAGTCACCGAAACTTAAGGCACAGGCGAACATTACGTATTGATTCTGCGAATGCTATAATCCCCTTTGCCAGCTTTACGACTATATAAGTCAAGAGGTTAGAAAGAGGATAAGGGGTTATGATGACCACCGTACTCCGTTCAGGTACACAGCGTATGGCAATTGGGTCAAGACTTTCACAGAAAGTAGTGATGAAATCAGCATGGACGGGAGGGGCACCAACAGTGCTCAACCGAGAAGATCTGTTGATGATCCTTGAGAATCACAACGGTAGCACCGGAGTCGATGGCCTTACAGGATAAACAGGTAGGGGATTGTAGAAGTTGCTGCAGACAGGGCCTGAAGGGGATCTTGACCATTATCTAAGAAGGCGTTAAGAAGTGCCTCCGATTCGTCGCGTTTGATAATGGATGAGAACAAGTTCGCTATCCCTTTGGGCTGAAATTCTTCGCCATTTTGGGGTGCCACCATCGCCAGCACGGAGTCCAACGTTTGGGCCATGACACGACAACAAGATCAGATGCGAGAATACCAGAAAAACACTGCGATCTCTACTGGGCGGAACCGAGACCTTAAGGGAGAGACGAGCGCAAAGACGATCGCACACGACAAACGCGTCTACCTCGGAAGCAAACCTCGATGCACATTTTATTTGCCCCACAGACTTCTTTGCACTGAGAATGGCTGGCTCAAGCAGCCATACTAATGTCCCCCTCCAAACATTCCAATTAGCAAATCAGATCAAAGAAATCGATCCTCAAGACGCGATCTTCAAACACGATTCAGAGGAGGACAGACGAATCAATCGCGAGGCGCCTTGGAAGAGGGAGTGAGACAAGGATCCAGCTGCTAGCCGACTTCGTACTAACATATCGCATACCAGCCCGCATTACTTTAGAAAATGCAGAATATCGGCTGTTGCCCTCATTAAAATGGTGAGTCCACAGTTTGTAGCTCAAGGCACCACCTGAGGAGTTGAAAAGGTCATTCACGCACGCTCCGGTGGGATATACGAGATCATGGGCCTCATGCAGGGACGAGTCCAAGGGGATGCAATAATCATTATGGACTCGTTTGCGCTGCCAGTCCAGGGCACCGAGACGCGCGTCAATGCTGGCAACGAAGCCATTGAGTATATGAGCCAGTACAAGACCGGATCAGAGCAGGTGAGACTATCGCAATCCTCCCTTTTCTATTTCTGATGCTACCATGGAATCCCATGAAAGGCCGGAAGAAAGGAGAACGTAATCGGATGGTATCATTCGCACCCGGGGTATGGATGCTGGCTGTCTGGAATTGATGTTTCGACACAATCAGATAATCAAAAGTTCCAGGACCCATTTATTGCCGTCGTCGTGCGTCTTCCCATCGTATCCCTGAAGCTAGACCCACACCGGTTTTCCAGATTGACCCTAACCGGACGATATCAGCAGGCAAAGTTGAAATTGGGGCCTTCAGAACGTATCCTGAGGTTCGCCAATGTAGTTGTCATCCAGAGTCTTGGAGCAACTCTCATCGTCCAACTTAGGGATATAGACCTACAAATTCCTCATCTGATTATCAATCGATACCACTCGAAAAGATCGAAGATTTTGGTGTTCACGCCGACTCATATTACCCGATCGAAATCTCGGTCTTCAAATCCAAGCTGGACGACGAGCTTCTCAACCGATTATTCAACAAATACTGGGTGAATACGCTGAGCCAAACACCCTTGATTTCTGTATGTGCTTTTCTCGACCGTTAATTCAAGTATTTGACCCATAAAGAATCGAGCATACGCAGCATCACAACTCTCTGATCTCGCTGCAAAACTAACTAAGGCCCAATCATCTGGGGGTCGCAATCTCCTTCAGACAACCATAAACTCGGTCCTGGCAGGGATCAGCCTACACCCTCCGGCTGCCCCTGAATCAATCATAAGAAGCAGATCGGGGGCGGTACTTGTGCCGAATCAGAAACCGGTGAAAAAAGAAGACAATCCGTTGGAGCAAGTCGTCAAAGACAGGTTGGTTTGATATATTCAATGATTTAGGGTCCCAGCTAAAAAAAAATTGCCAGTGCAAGAATCGTGTCGGACGCTCAACATGGTCTCATAGCCCAAATCCTGAAGGACATCATCTTTTCAAATCGACCTTCTGAGAGTAAACATCCTTCTTCGCGTGTCAGCCCCGTCGTGGACACGGTTATGGAGTGACATGCACTAAATCGTGCCTTTCCACGGAGCGTTTTGATATTACTTCCATCGGCACTTTTTGACGCACTCCCAGCTTGCCACCAGAAGTAAAATTGGTGTCATATCAATCCGATACTTATAACCATGTTACCATTCATGGCAGGAGTTCATATCGGAGCAAATACAGCGAGTAAAGATATATGGCTACTTTTTGAGTTTCATGCTACCAAGTAGATCCTCACTCGTGACTAAGGATTGGTCAGAAAGATGTCAGGAACCGTAAATGGGGAGAGTTCAAACCGTTTAACAGCAAGGTGCCTGAGTCAAGCATGACCTTGTTTCCACTTGTCGACAACATTTGGGCTATGTCACGGGCAGCTTCAAGGCGCCTCAGTTGCAAAAAGCCCTTGGTCGAGCGGATGGCCTCGCCGATGAGTTCTGCTGATTTAGCTTCACCCTCTGCGCGAATAATGATGGACTACAAGATGCAGTTCAATGACTAAGATTGCCGTAGAGCATGGTTGTACGCACTTGTTTCTCTTGGATTGCTTGGTCAACCAAGAATGCAGCCCTCAGGGCTGTTTGTTGCGCAATCTAGTGTATTATCAGATCTAGCATTGGTCGTCATGTCTCATCATAGAGGACTCACTTGCTTGGCTTCAACTGCGTGAGTAAACTCAGGAGAAAAGGCGACATGAGTAATCGACACATCGTCTAGAACTATGTTAAATCTTAAAGCTCGCTCTGTGAGTCGTTCGCGGACAAGCCGTGAAACCTATTTCAAGGGAATGCATAAACAGGAGGTCACGGTTCGGGAAGGGAGTGTTCGCGTACGTTTTCACGTTGTGTTATTAGTTGGCTGGCATTGAACTGCGCCACGACACTCTTTAGGACTTCGTTGACGATGGAGGGGAGCACACGCTCGTCATAATCCATGCCGAGCTCGCGAAAGATGACGGGGAGACGTTTGATCTCAGGACGGGAAAGCACACGACATGTGATGTTGACCATTTGAAGATCTAGAGTGTTAATGGCAGAAGTGAGCAAGAGTGGACGAATTAGTCGCAAAGATCAACTATGCCTTTGGTGCCGGTCAAACTGGCTATGTTTCTTGGTTTTGCACGCACATCGAAGTCTACAGCTTTCTCAAACCATGGAACCTTCCACAGGTCTTAGTAAGTGAGATGTCGGGAACCACGAACGGACTCACCAAAAGATGCGTGCCCTCGTTATAAATTTCGTCCCTTATGCCATGAAGCCTGGAGAAAAAAACTATTCGTGTTCGTCGAGAGCTTGAGCGGAGATAAATGCTCACCTCGAGTACTTTATAACTCGATGGCCACCATCAACTGCAACGGATCAGGTCAGAATTCTGACACGCTGCTGAAAATCTATCTTACCGTTAAACAGGGAATTGTTCAAAAGATATGCTCCTCCGATAAGGGCTACAGTTACACCAACTCCACCAATAGCACCTTGAGACCCTCCTGGGAAGCCACCTCCCCCAGCTGCAGCATATCGGCTTCGTTGGAGTTGCTGGGCAAACCGTTGAAAAGCCTCTCTCCCTCCCCCCTGCATACTTTCTAAAACATCTCTGGATAGTCAGAAGCGTTGAATGCACTCATTGTACGTTAGCCACATACGGACCAGGACGAATAATGCTTCAGCAACGACCTGCGAGGATGGCACGTGACTGGATCTCGAAGCCCATTCAACGAAACAGAGGCTGGTAACCTGCCTGTAACGAAAGGTGCACCTCTGCTGGTTTAATCTTGTCTATAGAAGAAGATTTCCAACTGGATTTTGCTTTGCTCCGAGAAGCGCCACAGTATTGAGCACGGGTACCTCTAGCCCCATCATGGCAGACACTGGTATGGAAGCCAAAATGGCGTACGATAGCGTCCGGAAGGAGCTTATTCAGGCGCTGACTAAAAAGCGTGGAATTGACAAGTCCCTAGTCAGCCCTATGTTGGAATCTGGGAATCGTCTTTGCGCTGATTTTTGTGTCGCTCCTTTAGGCAACTCTCGAGCTTCAGCTCTACAATTTCGAAGGCACATACCTAGCAGACACTACATCATCTGGTGGGAACATCATTACTGGCTTTGACTCGTATCTCAAGACCACTGGTTCCGGGAAAAAGCGCCATGACGTCGTTGAGGCAGATCGTATTTTCTCAAACTCAAGTGCAACACTGCCAAGGGTTCGTACTGCACTTCGCATACCGCAATAGATATTCTCATGCGTCTCTCAATTTTCATTGCCGCCTTCTTCCTCGTAGTCAATGGAATTATCCCAGCAAGGCCCCCCTACCCCAACGCAGCTGGATTTCCCAGCCACTCCCGTGGCCGCAGTCTCTACCTCTAACATTGGACCCGTCACCGTTTCGCTGACTGCAGCCTCCTCTCAATCCGATCCTGTTTCTTTGCGGAAAGATACGACTAGGAAGAGGTCAAGGCGTGGTGCTAGCAATATGAGTGATGATGACGACGCTGATAGTAGCGCTGGCGTCAGCACCAGAACAAGGCCTGGGAAACGTGGCAGAATTGACTGACTCTCCGAACATGCCATGGTGTTAACTTATACTTCTGCGCCAGACATCTTGCACCGATGTACATGTATTAGCGTTCGTCATTAGCACTGTTACATGCCTACAGCCTGTATACATCTAGTTCTCTCACGCTCAGCGTTGCCTTCATCATAATACGTCGTGTCCTCCGCTCTAGCTTAGTAGCTACTGACACGGAGCACAGTGTGGCAGTCAGCCTCTTACGTCAGAACAATGGATGCACTAGAGTTTCTCCTGATCCTTGTGAATCACTTATGTTTTCCGGGACACTTAGGACATATGTATGTATATATATTCTACTCAATATTGCTATGTTACAAACGAACATCGAAACAACACATTGAGGATGACTGGAAGTGGATAGATAATCATTTTTTGGCCACGGTATCCTGACACACTGAGTAAAAAAAGGGTTGATCAGGATAAAGTGCGTAAGACTCATCCGAAACTCACCAAGACAGATATGCAAGCATCCCACCGTAGTGCCGAGGGAACATGAACTTCCTAAATATGTAAGGATGTCAGCATGGTCGAGACAGGGAGGCAAGGGGAAAATGGTACTCACAGCCTTAACTGCTGGGTGGGCACCATCACCGAAACGGACGCCCACCCAATACACAGAAGGGGTACGATCAACGAGTATGCACACTCGCAGGAACATGATCGCACCGACGCTGATCAAATGATCAGCGCCCTGATAGGGTGTCCCACCCCCCATGCACGACGCATCTAGATTCACAAATGGGGCAAGTCAGCAACGGTTCCACTGATGAAGGATCGGGGCGGACGTACGACTTTGGCGTGTGCGGACCGGACTGAAGGGGTTAAAAGGCGGATTGGGAAGATGGGGTGGCGCGATGGCCACCCCGTAATGGAGGGGGATATTAGAGCACACCTGATCTTGTGGTGTGCTCCCTGCGAATGAGTGGCGGAGAGTCCCCACGCCGCGACGTGGGGAGTGTTGATGGGGATAGGGGGGAGCCAGCACACCTGTACTGGGGCGACGGGTATAGTAATGAGGGGGTAGTACCAGCACACTCCCTTGTGCTGGCATTGGTGGTGAATGGGTATAATGGTGAAGAGGATGGTGATAGAAACGAATCGGTTGGTTGCATGAGTAAGGGGCTTCGTGAGCACAGCAGGATTAGAGGTGATGGAAGGTGTGCGGTGGAGGGGGCTCCAAGTGAAGGGAGGGGGGAGTGAGGCTGATGGGAAGACAACGTCCTCAAGCCATTCTTTTATACCTTTCTGGCCAATTCAGACCCTTCTTCACGGCAGGTGCCAGGTGCCAATAAAGGGGTTTCCCAGCACCTTGCCGAATTGTGAAACAAAAGATGAACTTCATGTCAGAGTCCCTGGCTGAATTATTGAGTCGCCCATGCATGGTATGGCCTCGTTCGACCAGGAAAATGCTCGCAAGATACGCCGCTACAAATGCCGTGGGTGTGATACGGAGAGATCACAGGAGGCGAAGAGAAACTGAGTCCAAATGACAAGCTCACTGGGTCAGGAAACAGCCGCTCATAAAGGTGATACGCCAGCACACCTGAATGGCGGTCCGACTAACTCCGCCCGGGAAGCACAGATCTGTGACAATAAGTCAACCCACGGACGAGCAGCGGGGTGTGCGGACCCCATCCGAAGTGCCTTGAGCCTCCACCGAAGGACCCGTAGGTGAGCTTAGTATGGCTGCCCGGCTAGGCTCTCGTCAGACAGCGCCGTAAGTTGGGGAGATGTTGTGATCATCGCCATCAATGATTCCGTAAGATGCAGCAGCGTGAGCGCTTGAATTGATCAGGAGAACCCCAAAAATGAGTATTCTTTAGATCCAGCATCTCCAAATATTCGCAGCCTATTCAGTCACGTCACAATTGATTGTTTTTGCTGGTTTGACCGGAGGGTATCCGTCAATTTGGTGCTGAGGTAGGATGCGTTTAAGGTTTTGGGAGGGGAAGCAGTGAATCGTGATGATGAGACGGGGAGGGGATACGCAGTTCGGTGCGAATTCCGAGCGCTTCCGTTTCGAGGGAGGAAAAAAAAAACTAAGCAAGGTTGTTTGACAATGCGAGTAAATGCATTTGACAAATAAGGAATGTTCGTTCCCGTCCCCAAGAATTGCGTGTAGGTCCACCGCTGTTTCGACAACAACAGAGACGCCTGGTTTGAGGAGTCATTCGCCCCCAAATCACCAAGAACGCGAGTTGAGGAGGCGTCAGAGCCAATAGCAGAATGAGTAGCAAGAAGATTTTTGACTTGGTGAAAATTTTAGTGTGGGGCGCCAATGGCAATCCATGATGTGGCGAGTTGACCTTTGTACATCCACACTCAACAAGACGCGTACACACCTCGCATGGACCCAGCTCGTGTCTCCTACCATCATCTATCATCGGTATTTACGGTGGATGACACTATTCCCGGACCTGATTCTGGCCATCAGCCTCCACCCCATTCACCCCATACAGTTTTCACAGCGGAGCCACCTGAATTCTCAATGTTCTATGAGCGTTCTGGCGCTCTTGACATCGCATACTTCAAACTCGTGATTTGCATTTGGGCGCGCTGGACCTGTTCCGTCGACTGGTCCCACATCGACACCTGATACGCACTCTGCTGAGGACTAGAATAACCCAACAGCTTTGGCCAGCCAGCTATATCGGGGCCCGTCAGATTGGGGGTGGTGCCTTTATTCAAAGTGCGCGCATGACGCCCCAGGACATCCTTGGGGCGTTCACATTATCCAGTTGATAAGTATTGTCCTTTCAGACAAACGAGTCGCTGATCTAGAATGACCCAAGTCCTCCATATGCGCAACGTTTCATCGTTTCATTCTCGCGAACGACAAACGCCGGGGTGAGTCTATCCTACTGGCCCACGTTCTCTTGTCACACCGAGCTACATCAGTCTTCAGTGGCTGCAGATAAGCGTGTCGATGAAGGTGCCCCCTCACGAGCAATTGTAGGCCGATGTCCAGCCGTTGACTTCGGCTATCCCAGTAACTTCAAACTGCCACTGCAGAAAGAAACACCGGTCGCAGCGCGGGTGGCTTTCTGGCGCGCGCGATGTGTTCGACGGGTTAGCTTATTGACCCAAGATTAGGAGGGGATCATCAAGAACCGAAGGTCAGCCTGCAGATCGCGCGGAGTTTGTGATATCACCAAAGACACTGGGACTTGGCTATACGAGCGCACCAGGTCAAAAGCAAGCCTAACGAGCCTTTCCTGCGCGGTTATTCTGATTCATAGGCTCCTGGAGGTACACGTCATAGCATCGAGAGAGTATCGCTGTGGGGCGAAGGGTCAGTTTCTTCGCCGTAGTGCAGTTTGCTTCCATTGACAGCCCCCTTTTCCCTGTGAAGGCTACTTGTACTGGACTGGGGCGGGCGTGCTTGGTTGTGTTCCCAAGCAGAGATAGCCCTACGAGACAGCAGTCGCCTTCTCTCATCATGCGGTGAGTTCAATCCGGCTCATCAGGAGCCAGAATGATACGAAAAAACGGTAGCCTCTAGCGTGATGAAAGATCAAGAGGGACGTTCTTGGTTTGTCGTCATGCACGACCTTTGCCCTATCTGTGCAAGAGTTGCCAAACTGAATTGCGAACTGGCCGATCATTCCGCGGTTCCCCCGACCAGTATGTCCTTCGACCAGGTTGTGTTTGGTTCGGTTGCTGGACCAATAACTGCCCGGGTGTTCGAGAACAGCGTGAAACGAGTCGTCTTACCTATATATTATACATCTACCTCCCCCTCCCTTTCGGGGCTGTTCTTTTTTTTGGGAGTTTGCGTCCCACCGGAGCTAACCCTCAATGATCTTTAATCCGACAATCTGCCGAGCCTGCAACACGGCAAGTTGGCTTCCATTATCGACTCGCAAGTTGTCAACATCAGCACCCCGCCTGCTTGGACCTGTTCAGCTAGATTTCCTTCCTCTGGGCCCCCCAAGTTCTTTTTGATCCTTTGACAACAAAAACTTAGGTTCTCCTTGTCGAATCGATTCGTCTATTTCCTTTGCAATCAAGGGGAAGAGGAATTAAGCACATCTTCGCTCGAAGGAAGGCTATAATTCCCAAGAAAATGGTATATTTTCCGACCTGACACCACCCAATAAAGATCTAGACTGCAACCCCTGAACCCCGCCAGCTCATCTCTGTGCAAACGCGCAATCCTGCCTTGATTTCAAGGTCTAAGCACCCGCGGTCTTGTCCTCAAGCAAGTGACGCAATGGGGCTCGCTCTCGAAACCCAATGCGCTCTACGTGCAAGTTGCAGTTTTGCTCCCTCCATTGGCTCCTCTGCTGGGTGACATGATCTGACCATCTGCGTTGGAAATCCCACCACCTTGACCTCACAGCGGCTGACACTCTGTATGAACTAAGGGCTTAAATTTACAAATAGGAATTTTTCATGTTTGATTATAACGTAGCACAAGCAATCCGTAGTAACAAAAAAAAAAACCAGCGAATCATCGGCTACCATACAACATACGAAAGAGAGGATATGGCCTTGTGGTATCTTTTTGCGAGGCGTGTTTATCGGTGCTCAGATGAAAGGGGGGGGGGTTACAGCATGCGAATGGAAGAAACGAGAACGTCAACAGGTAGGCAATAAATGGAAAACAGAGAGATGCTTGTGGAGAGGGTGCAGAGAAGTGCATAGGATCAGCCTGGGAGTCTGGACATGGGTGCTGGTGATAGATACAGATATGTAACAAGTGTGTGTGGGGTTGGGATCAAGGAAATGAGGTCAAGACCACGGTTGGCAGCCCATACCATCGGAAGGCCTAACGTCCGAGGGATCGAAGTTCACCCTCTTCCGCCATCGCTACTCGCGCTAGCAGCAGTGACAGCGTATTCATACCTATCCTTAATGTCCCCCCAACCACTTCTCACACGGTGCCTTCCGCCACCGACAGACACGATCCGACGTAGGGGGAAACCGTTAAGGTTCAAACCTAATGGAGAGTCACGTCCGGAGTCCTCATGTGTGGAACGTAGCGAGTGAGAGAGGGAAGCAGGATACTCTGTTCCGTGAGACATGGATACGGAACGCACGCTATGATCAGGACGTACAAATACAAATTCAATCAGCTCCTCCATTCGAGAAGTTTGGAGACCGGAACTTACTTGGCGGACAAAGTCGGTGCGACGCTCAAACCGGCGAAGCTACTGGGAAACAGTGGATTGCCGGGTCCCCGCTCACTTAAAGCAGGATGATACGGCTTGTTTGGATTCGTGAGTCCAAACCCTCCAAAACCTTGATATCCCTTCGGATCTCTCAAAAACCTAGATGCGCCACCATTAATCGCCTCACTGATTGCCTCAGAGGGTCGACGCCTTCCACCTGTGCCCGCGGGAAGGGGTAATACAGTAGCGGCACTTGAATGAGACGCAGGATCCGTAGACGCAGGAGAATCTAAAGTGTCCACAGGATCGTGTTCGAGAGGTTTGATGGATGTGGCAGGAGAGCCTGTGTCGGCATCTCCAGCCCCAGTACGGATGGAAAGATTCGAAACGGGGCGAAAAAGGGGTGAGGTAGAGTGCTGAAGAGATGACCCCACTGGAAGAGTAGGACGACCGAGGCTGCTTGGTGCAGGGGAGGTAGTAATCTGCAGTGCTCGGATCTCACGATCTCGGTCTTTGTCACTGAGATTTGTAGATGTAGGACTATCCTCGGGGGAGTCAGGGATACCAAAGTGCGCCCTGCGTGATCCAAACGGCAGGAGCTCATGCTCTAATCCTTGCGTTTCATGTGTTGCGTAATCCTTGACATGGACGTCTGGATCACGGGATGCGGGGATTGCAGCAGCAGCAGCACTCCTCGACTTTTCGTCGTCCTCTTCCTCTTCGCCCTCCCCGATATTTTCCATGTACCGATTACTAAAGCCGCTCTCGCTGGCACCACTGGGGAAGTATCCGCTCGCTGACGGCCCAAGGGGTTGTTCCAGGGTGTGCCCTAGCTCAGGCTCCTCATCGGCAAATACGGGTTCCAGAACAGCCTTGGGCTCATCAAGGTCCTCATCGTACACCGAACGAGAGTCATAAGCAATATCGGGAACAGACTCGTCAGTCCTCGGAGGCGCAGCAAGGCCCCCATTGATACTTTCTGAAGGAACCAAATCTTCGGGGGTATGCGTAATGAGATCGGCACCTTCAAGGACGATGCCAACATCCTCCTCATCTTCGTCATCTTCATCATCGACCTCGAGCTCCACAGGGACACCCAATGCCCCTTGAATCGCTCCCAAAGGGCTTCGCTCCTGGCGCGAATACACGTCCTCGCAAGCTCGACCCATAGTTTATCATCACATTGTGTTCTGGTAGTCTCCATCAAAAGTTGCGACAACCTCGTGAATGACCATTTTGTAGGGTCTTCTTCGTCTTCCTCGCCCTCCCTCATGTGGTGCATATTCTCTGGAAAAAGTGCCCTGAGAAGATTAAAGAGTCGGGAGGTAGGCAGTTCGTTGAGAAGCTGGGTAACCTCGGCGGGACGATTGACAAATGGAAGCAAAACTTCATCTGGCATCGGAGTAAACACTGCGGGAGGGAGTCGTTCGGAGGCGCCGGGCGTCGTAGGACGTGAGCGAACGGGACGTCCAGCACCATAAATGGAAGTAGCCGGCGAGCTGGGAGTGCTTGGCTGAGTGTTCCCAGTGGATTCCATGGCTAGCTCGTAGATTTGTTGTGCCGTAAGATGAGGTTGTTTCATCATGGGAGCCAGATTCGGGTTTGAGAACGAGCACCGATGGGAAATCGGTGAGTTTGGCGCAGTGTGAGCAGTCGATCCTGGGCGAGAGGAACCACCGTTATCTCCCACGTTGTTACCATAATGGGCAGGGGAAGGCTTTTCTCCCTCGGGAGGATGAATGGGTGTGAACGATGTAAGGGCAAAGCTCATTCGGTTAGCTAGCACAAGATGAATTGTAAGTGAGCACAGAATTATTGATGCCATTAATTGAAAGTGCGACTCACGTCCGGCTCGTCTCGGTGGGCCAGGACTGTTGTTTCGGACCGGGGTTGAAGATGTGTTTGACGATGCAGAATAATTGCTTCCCCAAGAGTCTCTGCGAATGTGCTGCCGCCCTGAGGTTCCAACATTAGACCTACCATCTTCATGAAACGATTGAGTTCCAGAGGCAGCGTTGTTGTCTTGCAGACGGAGGATCGTGATTCGACTCGCACTGCTGGAGCGCGACAATCCTCCCCCTTCCGTCGTGCCTCCAGATTCAGCCGCGTGTTGACCCCATGGATCCGGGGCGGATCTGGATCCACGTCGAGTTGAGAGCCTCCTCTGAGGCAGATCACCGGGCTGAGTGCTGCAGGGAGTAGGAACTGTGATGGATGGGGCTGGAGCAGTTGCCATGTTGTCCACTTAGTCTGTCAGGTTGGTTCGAGAGAGAGGGAGGAAAAGATAAGAAGAAGTGAAGCGGGAAGATGCGGGATTGGTTCTCAGTTTGACCACGCAGAGAACCAGCAGCGAAAGAAGCTGGAGGGGGCTTTATAGGTCAAGCTGATTTGAGTTAATCTCTTATAAAGCGGTGGGTTGAGGGTATTTTCAAATGGATCGGAGCAGCAGATTGTTGAGTTTTCCACAGCGCGGTTGAAGGACGAAATATTTGCTGATATTTGTTGGCAGAAGAACCAGTTTCGGGAGAATATAGAATTTGATTCCGACGATCTGGGCCTTCAAATGAATTGTACATGTATATATAGACTATTTCGTATTCGAAGGCACAACTGCAGAAAGATGACAACGAAATAAAGTTTGGGTATCTAACCATCATGGTTTGGATCAAGACGAGTTTGATGGAAAATAACAAGAAATCAGAAGAAATCGTCATCTGCGGATGACGGAAGAATGACGGGTTGTTGTGGGGTAACTCCACAGTTTTCTCCTTTCCCACACCGCTCACACGTGATGCAGCATAAAGACTTCCTTCTTTAGCCTCCTGCACCGTGAATTTAATCAAATACCCCAATCTGAAACCCCCTCGAGATCGATGAGCACAGTCTATCCAGTAAAGCAAAGATCCTATCTTGGTGACACCCGCAGAGCACTTACCATGCCTATTGCCAACAAGTCGGTTGCGCTCCAAATTCACGCGCCTTTCTCACCCAATACGCTTCAATGCCCGAATAGTCTATCCAACATTACCAGGTCATAATGGTTGGAGACCTGCCTACCCGAATAGTAAAGGCGTTGAGTTTCTCGGGTGTGGCTGTTGGGCGATAAGTTACTGGCTAAGCTATCGCAGCCGCTGTGTTATTTACTTCTTGTGGGCGCTGAGGAACCTCGCTGCAGACCACGCCATGCGGTATCGCGGATTTGTCCAACGAAACCTACTCATCGAGAGTCATCCGGAGGGACTGTACATAGGCAACAAAAGCATCTTTGCTGGAGGTCCCAGTGGCGATACCCGAGTTATTTGTAGGCTTGCAGTCTTGTGTGTGCCGAGGATGTCGTGGAAACAAATAACAAGGTCGGCTTTGGACTGAAATTGACCCACACTCTGGACCTAGGGATGATCGCAAGAGGGTTCGATCGACTTATCGGAAGCTTTGTGTGCGCTCGAGTCAGCTGAGTAAGGCAAGGCAACAACCAACGTGTGCACCCGGTTGCCTCCTATCACAGTTGGGTAAATGCCCTCAGCTTTCTCCCCCCCCGAATTTGACAATAGCATACATCTTGCAACAGCATTTCCCTGAAGTTCCTGATGGAGTGATGGTGCACATTTTGTGACGGTCCCGCAAGGCCGTACAGCAAACTAACATTCGGGCATGAGGATCGGATCCGTATCTTGGGTCACGGTTGGAGGTGGATCGCGGTAAAAAAAACACACACACATCGGGTATTTTGCAAAGACGCAATATTGGGGTTTTAGTGGTTCAACAACTCGAGGTAGGCGTTTCCGGTCACACTTCCTTACGTCCACAAACCGCAGTGCATACCTATTTGATGAAACTAACACTGCTTAGCCTACTATGGGCTTGAATATGACTGATTTGGTTCCTAACCGCCAATGCTACGGCCTGGCAGGACAGCAGCGATTCCTAATGAATCAATGGTTTGAAATATCTCTCATAGTCTTCACGGATCTGGCGAGTCAAATGGAAATGAGGATCCACTGTTTCAGGAATCCATGTCCACAAGTAGGGTGACGCGCTCTATTTTAATAGAGGCTGGTGACCTGCCTAGTGACGCGCATATAATATAGAGGCTGGAGTCCTGGTTATGCGTGTGGCTATACATTCATGGAACTATTGAGTTGGCGCCAGCCGAGCGTTTGTCCCCTGAAGAGAGGCTGGTCACCTGCCTAGCGTTTGTCTTGTCTGATTCCCGGTCTATTCTGGTGCTGACTCTCGCAGGAGGCTCCCAAGGTGACGTAAAGCCAGTGCTGAGCTGGCGTCAAAAACTCTCGGGCGCCCCGATCCTCGATTAAGTAGATTTCCTTGCTGGACTTTGTTCGAGTCAGCTCAGTGGTTTTTGCTCGTCGCTTGTTGTTGCCGCGAGAGACAGCCTGAGATAATGGATGAGCCTTTCTCACCACCGTCATAAATGATGTCAAGCGTCTGTCTCCCAGGGATATAGATATACTCTGCAGCTACTCGAACTCAGTTTGATATGATCCATCTCCTTCAGGGCGGGGTCTCCACCTCCGATTCTTAGAGATGCACTTGCGTCGATGCCTCCCAACGACATAGTCTGTAATCGTCTCTAACACCCTAGTTGTTCGTTGTAGAGATATGAGATGTGCGCATTATTAACGGTCGAGTTCACAGAGCCGGACCCGGACGCCCCCCTAATTCTCATGGACTAACTGGCTGCTGCGCCGGATGCGATGGGGGCATTGGAATAATACATTGCCTAGGCCAGAGGGAGATTTCCCTTACCAATTTGGTGGCGCCATGTTGCTTCTCCAACGCGGGATATGCAAATCTTGACTTCAAGATCTCTATGACACATGCTTTGCACAACGCCATCAACTCAGAAGATTCCAAAGGAGGTATCGCTAGTTCCACTCAATCCGTTCAGGGGCCATTGACCCAATCTGGATTCCATTTGGAATTCGCTAACGCCCAGAGCCCAATATTGAATCCTTCTCCCTCTCAAGGTGCTCCTTAGAGGGCGTTCACTGTTCTTGTGCGCTGGCGATTTGAGGGCCGCCAAATATGTCCAGCCCCCCCCTTACACCACGTTCAAGACCCCAATGCTCCAGATGATGGACTGATCGCTGGTGGGTTACCTACAGTCCATGACTCGACTGCACAGTCTTCCCAATGGCATTCTCAGGAACAGGAGAATGCCTAACAATGCCGGCGACTCGATATCTCATGATTTTGGTCTCGTACGCGTTGTTGATGGGAATGGTTCGCACGAGCACTAATACCATTCTGATATTTTCAAGAAAACTAACGCAATCGTTTCTCGGTCCTTCTGGATTCGAGCGTATGCAAGAAGGTTCAGATGCTCGGTCCCACTCGTACTAGCACTGACTCAGAAGTCAAAGAAAATCGTGTAAACAGTTTATCAAGCATCAGCTCTGTGTCTTGGCGAAGGCGAGCGATTGTGCAATGCTGGAGTATATGAGACTGAAGGGACCTCAGGCTGTGGTGGATTGGCGGATGGATGATAGTACTAGAAAACTGTTTTTCAGGCTGCCTGTCCTGAAAAACTCGATGCATGTAATTATGGCAGGCGTCTTGCGGATTAGCAGCAAGCGGCTATCGAGGACTTGGGGACCCGCAGTGAAGGCGGCGAGGACTGCCGTATGCCACAGAGGATGATGGAGGGGTTGTGGCGAGGAGAGGCCGGGACTGGAATTAGAGAATCATCACGCCCCAGCTGAGTATTGCAATTATTAATTGCTCGATCTAGTGAGTTGAGCGGCCGGTATTCCGTCCCCTATCCAGCACATCACACTAGTACTCCTTGGATCTTTATACCCATCATTCGAGGCTTAGGATGCAGCTGGCGGAAAATATTTTCAGCCTAGTGATGATCGACATTGGCAAGTGCACTTCATGTAGCGCTGCATTCCAAGAAAGGGTTTCTGGGGCTCGATCTAGATTCAACCCACATAAACAAGTCTCAAGACACTAAAGCATCGGGAAATGCACGTCCTCTGGCAGCTCTTCCAGCGTCCACTTGTATATACCCAAGAATAGCGCTCGAAAAATTGCCTAATGGCTGACCAGGGCCGGCAATCATATCTGGACAGAATATTCCGGCTCGCTAGTATGATGGCGGAAATCTGATGTGATCAATAAACGCTTCCCTGCATGAATGTCATGGGGGTTGAGCCCCGCTGGGGCTGCACTGTTTCCACTTCCTTCGCCAATGCCAGGAGTTAACATAACGCATGGCATCCTTCCGCGAGCAGCTGAGAGGTTTGGCGTGGACGTCAACCTCGTGCCATTTAGTTGCAAGCATGCATCCAAACTTATCCCTACACTAGACACCCCCGTCGAAATAAATTGAATGGCATCGATGCTTCTGTGGAATATTGATATTTCACAAATGAATATCAACTGTCAACGACGGGCAACTGACCCTTAGCCAACTCCTTTTACCAGATCCTCTTGTTGTATCTGCGCAGGCTGATGCGTGGAGTCGCCTGCCTGCTCTAGAAAAACCTACCGGAGTTACACGAAGCTTGCTGTTTGCTTGTTTCCCTCTGTGATTGGCAACAGGTTTTCGACTTGAATAAGATCCCTGTTTCATAGCCTTGGTAATTTTGATGTCTGAAGGGTCCATCAACCCTGAACGACTTCACTGATTTTTTGCTTTGAGCACCCCATCCGCAGTCGTCCCGCCCTTTCTGGACGGTGGAAAACCAAGGCATGCTCAGAGACAATACTTGTGCAGTTTATCGGTGCAAATCGGTGAACGGACAGTCGAGATATCGTAGAAAAATGCGTGTTTTCGGCTGTGAGCGACTTTCATCCACCAATAATCCATATTTCAAAAAACGTCATCCAATTGGAACAGTCGTTCCGCCCGATTATCGGCGCACGTAGGGAGTAGAGGGTGCAGGAATAGCATAAAAGGGGGTTGTATGGAAGTAGGTATCCCTCCCCAGCAACCCTCCTCTGTCACTGTGGTCAGTGGCGCCACTCGCTGCGGGATGGCCGTTTGGGGACAAATTTTGTGGATGATCGTCATTGTGTGATGAGCCCACGCAGCGTCGCCTGTAGGCTAGGGCGGTTCGTTCATCTTTCTTTCCTGCTTTTATCCTCGATGAGTTGATTCGTACTTTGTCGATCTTTGTTTGGCGGTTGCTAGGTCAAAGGTTGTTGGCAAGCGCGCGTTTTCGGTTCGCCACAGCTCGCCCTGAGGTGTTTGTGACATCGCGTCAATTAGTAAGTGTTTCTCGTCTCCAGCGCTGGCACATTGTTTGACTTTCAGGGTTTTTATAGAATTTTTTTTTTCTCTCCGTTTTGTGTCACCATGAATGGGCCACCCTCGGATCCGAATCCTTCCCTCACCACGCAACGATGGAAAGCCCCTCCATACTCATACTCTGTCCAAAACAACCACGAAGAATTGATCAAATTTGTGACTCGACCTGTCTGTCTGTCTGTCTGGGCTCAGCTTCCTCGCACGAGATTGGGACAACACGAGTCTTGGGGCCGTGCTATGGAATTTTTCTTTGGCTTTGTCACTGAAGCTTGGATGATACTCGTGTTCTGGTCTACTTTATCGGTTCCCGACAAATCCACTTCATCTTTCGACAACCGACAATTCGCTATGCCAGTAAGGATATAGGGACATTCTGTCTGTGCTTAGTGCGTTTCATTTATTCATTGTGTTTCAATCAGTCCGCTAACGATGTCCTAGCGTCTTAGAGCTCTGGCAACAATATTTTCTTTCTCTTCGCCTGTTATGCGTCTTACTTGGTCGGACCGGCGTGATGGTGATGGCAGCAGTGGCCAGCCCTCTGTGCTGGTTGGGGGGCAACAAGATCCATCACCAACGTCGGTTGACTGGCGGGTGTTCTTAGCGCTGGGGCACTTGCCAGTCACCTGCTCAGGGAGGGAAGGGCTGGGCGTTTAGTGGTCTGATCTCCCGTCTGAGTGGCAGACCGTCCAGTTTCGCCCTCCCTGCACGGGGGCGCCTAGATAGGGCGCCCCCCCTAGTGGGCCGGTGAGTTGTATGTTGTTTTTTTTTCTCATCACGACTCTGACCCCCCAACATTTTAGGAAACCATACAATAATTTCCCTGGTGTTGGGCACCTCGGATGGGTCACCCTTCACTGTTGGGACATGATAGTTTTCTTTAGGCCTTCCTTTTCGTCTTGCAACCTGTACTTTCTGTATCGTATACATATATCCCAATCATATAATTCATTTCTATGGGATCAGGTATTATGCGTGGGATGCGACATGATGGGTGTTCTCGCGGAGTCAACAATTGACAAGTGAATCAGTAAAATCGAGACATAACCTTGGAAGCATCCTCAGGCAATTGAGATAGACACCAGAGCCCAAAACCGCTTTGTCTTCCGGTTGCCCTGTTATTGGATGAGGATGGCGAGATAGTAGACATGAGATCTGAAGGAGTTATCTTGAACGAAGGGATGTTGTTACGCGAGCAGTTGTGTATGACGGAAAGCACTGGGAAGCTTACATAGTGCCCCGCTTCATCCTGTATTAGGAAATTTGCAAGCAATTCCCTCGGGCCATGATTCTGCCGGACAATTCTTTCGGCCAACTCTGCTACAATATAGAAAAGCCACCAACGTGCATTATGTAATATGAAAGCCTCGTTGGATGGGCGCTACAGAATAACGGGAATCACGCGGTGCCATTTCTTAATGCCGCAGCTTCGATGACGGACACGAGGGGGTTGTTTCTTCCACGTCCTTGACGTCTAGCATACTGATGGCATTCGGTTTCATCGACCACCCCCGCGTTAATGAAATCCGGTCCCAGGCCCTCAGCCATCTCGTACCTTCCCCAGAAGCTCGGAAGCCCATAAGTCTACAAAGCATACTCCCTTCACTTGCCCTACTCTGGATCCTCGCGTACCTCGTACGGAAGCCAAACACTTATTTGTTGAGGCTGGCTATCTTCCCACTTGCGTTTGCTTCGTGTCTGCGATTAGCCTTTGGGTGCAAATTACCTGGTCCAGACCAGAACGGAAAGAATCTCGGTTGGAGTAAGATTGCAACTTTCATTTTCGGGGCACCTAAACTGATTTATCGGATCCTCCTTGAAACTTTGTGTTGGTCCAGCCCTTGCTTGGCTTCCCGCTGCCGTAAGAACCATCGACTTAGGTTTATACAATCGCAAGGGTCAACTCAGAGTGGGCGAATTAGAGCCTGGAAAGCTCAAGGTGCCTGCCAGTGGCCGTAAATCTGGCGGTTTTGACTCTTCCGTCAGTGGAAACAGTCATACCAACGTTCAAGCTGAACAAAACTATTCAAACTCGCTTTGGGGTATCCTGATAGAAGGACTGGATACACTTGTCGCTATGCGTGGTATTGGGTGGGAATTCGGAACTGGAGAAGGCATTTATTTGAAGCCAGATGATCGAGACACCGGGCATAAGACAACATGGTGGCTGCAAACGGTCTGGAAATTACTCAAGTGCTTCATCGTCATGGATTTTGTGGTGTCTTGCTTCAAACTTCTTCCCGGCTTCGAAAAACCAGTTGGGGCAACCATCTTTGCCTACGGAAGAAATGTGGTTGAGAAGTATATCATCTCTTCCCTCCTCTCCTTCATGACGGGGCTCATCATCATTACGAGTATTTGCCAGCACTCCTCCTATTTGTTTCATAGCGTTAATATACATTCTAGGCATCTCCATAGTGTATCACCTGAGTTCATTGGTGTCCGTTGGACTCCTCAACCAGAGCCCTGCCTCCTGGCCCCCCCTCTTTGATCGCCCTTTGTCGAGGACTTCCCTGCACGATTTCTGGTCCAAGGGATGGCATCAACTCCTTCGCAGAACCTTCATTGTCATGTTGGGCCGTCCCCTTCAGTATCTCTTCGGCTTTGGCGGTTTAGTCGTTGGTTCATTCACCGCTTCAGGGATATATCATTCCTGGGCGCTGTACGCCCTCGGAGGGGGACCGGATTACCAAACCTTGATTTTTTTTTCATCGCAGCCTGTAGGATTCTTGCTCGAGCGATTGTTTAGGCGTATCGTTGGGAAAAGAATCGGTGGGTGGTTTGGAATGATTTGGGTGTATCTTTGGATAGTAGTTGGAGGGCAATGGTGCAGTGAGTAATCCATCATTCATCCCTCGCTCAGGCGTACAGAAATTCGCTCTTCAGTGAATGCTTGGCACTCCCGCGGGTTAATGTCGGGCGTGATAATACCACTTAGCATGAGCCCTGCACGGCAAATCTTATTGCCCAACTTAGCGCCACTGACACCCTATATTCGGCCATTTTTCTACGCCAATTCAGCCCAAGGTAAGGGATATTTGGCATATATATCCATCAACTTTCAGCATCACTATCGCAGGTACCGGGCCACTGCCACTTTGAGTGGGGCTACTCTCTCAAGCTTAAGTAATCAAGACGGACACTTGCGTTCCGAGCTGGATTTTATTTCCCGTCCTTTCCACAAACCACACCTCAGCTCGGCACTGACTACCCAAGACACAATTAGCGTCATATCATTGGTCTACCATAATCCCAAGGGGCTGTTTGTCGTGCGTTTGAGCAACGCTCACTGCGTACTAGAATGGAATGTACAAGCTCCTGCCGTCCAAATGATTGAATATACAAATTGATCTCTACCTATTGCATCACAGAAGAGGCTACAGATCTGTTCTAGCTCTGCTAACGCTCGCTGGAGGCACTATCGAAGTAGGCTGAGGAAGTGCACATGAGATCGAAGGGGTTTAGTTTGTGAGTCAAATAGGTAATGCTCTTCAAAGGTCCTGCGGCGCTGACAAGGACGGGGGTCTAGCCCTAAACCGTGCTGCTTCTGGATCATGGCAACCATTGATTTGCATCTTCGATGATACACTCCCTTCTCATTATGTAACAGACGCATATCTTTCTGCGTGATATACCTCATCTATTCCCCTCTAGTAACCACCGACATCAATCATGCATTGCAATGAAATGCCAGCAGAACTTACGATGAGGACATTATCACCTTGCTTTACATTCGCCTTGATGGCATTTAGTCAAGCAGTAAACAGATAAAGGAAGTTAGCAATTGACGTCTACCTCCAACTAGTTACGCCAGCAATGGGCCATCCAGCTGCATGGTGGCATGATGAACGACAACAAAGTCGGAAAATGCTCCGCCCAGCGAATTGTCGCCGAGCCTTACGAATGCGAGATTAAAGGGCAAGATGCGTTATGCTTGAGCCAAATGCGTGTGTCAAGGTTTGAATAAGATATTAGTACCTATCTGCTGGTCCATCCGGATCTGAATCTCATCCACGGAGAAGGACACAACGCCGAATGAAGGGATCCTCGATGAAGGGGGCTATAAGAGATTGAAGTGTATATTATTGGCAAAAGGGTGCCAAAAAATTGTGAAGAGTAGCGGGCACTTCCCACGACAGGCGGCGTCCGCCGTGTGTCCTCCCACAAATTCGTTGTGCCGATATGATCGGGTGGTCATACATCCACCACGCAGGATAAAAAAGGGGGAATGGCAATGTCTGCAACCAACCTAATGAGTGATAACTTGTGTGCCCTGATCGTGCAATGCCAGGGCTTGCTGACCATTCGCACCGGGACCTGGCTGCCACTCAATACTTCAACAATCTTCTCCCTTGTCTGTTCACAATGGTGCTCCGCGGCCTGCATTTCTATCCCTTCACCCTGACCATGCATACTGCCGCTTCAACGCGAGAGGAAATCAGCTGTGTTCGAAACTGCACTTGAGAGGTCGACAGGAGCATTGCTCGGCTCGAATGCAGCACCCACAATCACACCTGGGCGCGACCCCACGAGGCTACGTAGAGATGCTGCTGGTCCCCAAACTAATACTCGGCCTCGACCTCTATTAAACTTCCGTCTCGTCGTAATTTAGGTATTCTCGGTGCGGTCCCCATGGGAACCAGAATTCGGGACATTAGGTTTATGTGCACCTCAACTACCCCGAAGCACTAGCATCATTGATTCCTCCCTCTCCCCTCCCAGATTGCGGAGAATCAGGATTGGTTATGTGATCGGGTTTGCGCCGCGGCGCCCTCTTCCCCCCCACTTTAGGGATGCTTTGCGTCGTCCCTTTATGACATCCTGGCACATTTGCAGAAATACAGGGTGTGCGGGCCCTCAGTTGAGTCCACAGGCCTCAACTCAGGTACCACCTAATATCCTTTCTATTATATCAATCAGTTATGGGCTGAACGCCGAAACTGGGATAATACTTATTGTGATGCTCAGGTGACGTGAATCTTGACTTCAAGGCCCCCAGGCATGGCCCTTAATGCGATTAATGTGGAAGGGGGTATCACTTGCACCACCAGATTGGTCCGGGGACAATGAGTCAATCCAATGTTTTATTCAGGATTCGCTGATACCGAAAGTGCAATACAGAGCCCTCCCTTTTGAGGTGCTCCTTGGAGGGTGTTTGTCATTCTGGTGTGCTCCTTGCGCTGGTGATTGGAGGCCGGCAATGTGACTGCTTTCTCGCCTTTTCGCGTCCAAGATCCCGGAAGATGGACAGCTCGCAATCCATAGCCTATAAGTCTTCGCTTCCCGGTTCCATCGGCACCTTCAAGAATAAGAGAATGCCTAACAATACTCGCGATCCATGCAATATTTTTGGTCGTTGGGGACGATTTGTGCGAACACTAGCACCAGCATCTCCAATCCTATTGGCGAGTCAATTTCCAAGACGACGAATGCAGTTGCTTCTCAATCATTCTGGATTTGAGTGTGCGAAAAATGTTCACATGCTCGGTTGGTTCCACTTATGCCAGTACTGACTCTGAGAAATACATACCTGCGCAGGTATCTTGCGAGTCCACACTCATGATCGGCAAGAGGCTACCGAACAGGATTTCCATGTCAGCAGTTAGGTTGGCGAGAGCCGTTAGGACTAAAGACAGAGAAGCTCCGAGTGAGAGTGATTGGCTCATAATGGCTTAATCCAGTAGGTTGACCGGGCCGGCATCATGCCCGCGTCGCAGTCATGCTGGTCAGCACATCGTGCTATTCCTTGCTTCTGCTACGGTTGTTTGGGACTCAGGATGTATCCCTATCATTACTTGCGCAAAATATGTCCAACTTGGTTTTTATCTAGTTACGTATGGCTGACATCGGCCTCTAGGGCTCCATTTAAGTAACAACAAGTCTCGGGGCCGCCGATTGTTTGGGGGTTGCGGGTCTTGTGATGGGTCTTCTGGCGTCCGCCGCGTTTTCGCGGGGAAAAGTACACGGATGGTCACAAAGGCTGGCAATATCTGGACATAATATTCCGGATCATTTGGTCCGGCTATTACGTATGACGACGGCTGAAACCTGATATGATCAATAAAGGTTCCTGGATCCATTCTAGAGGTCGAGTTTGGCTGGGGTGGCGAAGCCTGTTCCCCCTTCTGCTGCTGGTGTCAGAAGTGGGTTGTGGCGTCCTTCGACCAGCTGAACAGCGTTGGCATGCATATCATGGGGATGAGGGGAAATTTAATCGCAAACAAGAACGACACAAATTGCCTTGCTTCTAAAATTAACGTAGCCGTTGCGCTGGGTCCGTCCAAATATGTAAATTAAATCGCATCGATGCTTCCATGGAAGCATCCAAATATGTAAGTAACAGCTACGACGGTCAACCAGCCCTCAGCCAACTCCTTTCACCAGCTCCTAATCTTGGTGCACAGCGATGCATGGAGGAACACGCCTTCTGTAGAAAAGCCTCCGGAGTTGAGTGGCGCTTGCTGTTTGCTAATTATCAGGCTTGTCTGTGTGACAGGTTTTCGACCCGAATACGGTCCCTGTTTGAGTGGAGCATAGCCTTGACAATTTGATGCGTGAAGGGTCCATCATTCCTGAAGGACTACACTGATTCTTGCTTTGAGCACCATCCGCAGCTGTCCCGCCCTTTCCAGACGGCGGACAACCAAGGAATGCTCAGAGACCACACTTGCGCGGTTGAACGGTGCAAATCGGTGAACGGGCAGTCGAGATATCGCAGGAGACGTGTTTTCGGCGGTGTGTGACTTTCATCCACCAATAATCCGTATTTCAAAAACGTCATCCAGTCAGTAACATTGGTTCCGCCCGATTATCGGCGTGTGCAGGAAGTAGAGGGCGCAGGAAAAGCATAAAAGGGGGCCAGTAGAAGCAGGTCTCCCTCCCCAGCAACCCCCTCTCTGTGCTCAGTGGCGCCACTCGCTGCGGGATGGCCGTTTGGGGACAAATTTTGTGGATGATCGTCATTATGTGATGAGTCCACGCAGCGTCGCCTGTGGGCTAGGGCGGTTCGTTCGCCTTTATTTCCTGCTTTTATCGTTTGATGAATTGATTCGTACTTTGTGGATCTTTGTTTGGCGGTTGCTAGGTCAAAGGTTGTTGGCAAGCGCGCGTTTTCGGTTCGCCATAACTCGCCCTGGGGTGTTTGTGACATCGTGTCAATGAGTAAGTGTTACTCGTCTCCAGCGCTGGCACATTGTTTGACTTCAGGGTTTATGTAGAATGTTTCTTTTTCTTTTCTTTTTCCGTTTTATGTCACCATGAATGGGCCACCTTCGGATCCGAGTCCTTCCCTCACCACGCAACGATGGCAAGCTCCTCCATACCCACACTTTGTCCAAAAGCAACCACGAAGAAATTGATCAAGTTTGCGACTCGACCGCCTGTCTTTGTTTGTCTGTCTGGGCTCAGCTTCCTCGCACGAGATTGGGACAACACGAGTCTTGGGGCCGTGCTATGGAACTTTCTTTGGCTTTGTCACTGATGCTTGAATGATACTGGTATTCTGGTCTACTTTATCGGTTCCCGACAAATCCACTTCATCTTTCTATAACCAACAACCGACAATTCGCTATGCCAGCAAGGATATAGGGACATTCTGTCTGTGCTTAGTGCGTTTCATTTATTCACTGTGTTGCAATCAGTCCGCTAACGATGTCCTAACGTCTTAGAGCTCTGGCAACAATATTTTCTTTCCGTTCGCCTGTCATGTGTTTTACTTGGTCGGACCGGCGTGATGGTGATGGCAGCAGTGGCCAGCCCTCTGAGCTGGTTGGGGGCAACAAGATCCATCGCCAACGTTGGTTGCCTGGCGGGTGTTCCCTGCGCTGGAGCACTTGTCAGTCACCTACTCAGGGAGGGGAGGGCTGGACATCAAGCGGTCTGATCTCCAGTCTGAGTGGCAGATCGTCCAGTTAGACCCTCCCTGTACGGGGTGGGGCGCCCTATTAGGGCGCCCCCCCTAGTGGGCCGGTGAGTTTTCATTCTATCCCGCCCCCTATCGTGATACTGAACCCCTAACACGTTAGGAAATCGTACATTATTCGCTCTGGTGCTGGGCACCTCATTTAGGTTCCGGATATTCTCGTCTCTCATTGTGTACTTTCGGCATCGTATATATCTCATTAATTTCCCATGGGATCTGGTATTATTTGTGGGATGACGTGCTCGACGTCGAACATTGACAGATGAAACAGGTTTAGCCCTAGCCCGGGAAGCGTCCGTTGGCACAAAACATAAAAAGGTGAAATACACCTTGGCCACGTCAAAGGTCAAAGTCAGAGTGTAGTAAGCATTTCGCGTTCTGCCTTAGTCCCCCTCGCAGTGTCCATGAATCCCTGCCCTACCGTTGGGCGCGATAATGACGAGTTCGCGAGTGGCAATTTGTGTTGTCATGTGAGACGCCGGCTCGTTTACTGGGCGCGTCAAACGGCAGGTCAGGTCAGTGCCTAGAGGCTGGAGGGTGGCTATCTTCAGCAAGTTGTGCATACTAAGTCCGCATTACAAGTTTTGTTGTACTGTTCGCGATCGATGCTTCACTGGAAAGTCCTGGACGCAGACGCAAACAAAGCACGAGCGGTACTCCATATGCAAACCTGTTAAGCCAGCCACTGAGATTCCCCCGAACTTCCGCCATACCCTGCCTGAATGAGCGCATGACGTTGGAGAGTGAGCGAGAATGGTTTCCGCCATTATGGACGACCCGTAGACAAGCGACATAGTTTGAGTCGGATGTGGGGCAGGCCACATCGGGCTATGGCACATCGCTAGTGACCTAAGCTAGTGCCCAGCGACTCAACAACGAGACCTTGGGGAATATGTTGAGCATTTAATCCTCGGGAATCCGAACGGTTCGAAGCGTTGATCCAGTGGGTTCACTGTCATCAGACACTGAACACTAAATAACTGGTTAGGTGCCCTGTTTTGAGGAAATTCTTGCGAAGAAAGCCTGTTCGCGAGAGATCCCAGTGATACAGTGAAATTATTGTATCCGTGGGCTTGCGGCACACGCGCGCACGAAAAACGGTTGTTGAGCATCAAGTTGGAATCGACACAAGACCTGCATGAATTGCTGCAGGAAGGAGTGGTGGAACTCACGGTTCACATGTGAGATTGTGTGAACGAGATCAGTGAGAATGACCGCCAGTTACCACCAATACACCAGTTGGGGGATCGGGAATGAACATTTGTTGTCTGAAAAATGAATCGGCGGGGCAGATAAACTTGGCAGTGGCCGCGAACACTCAACTTGCAGACCCTGGGATAGGAATCGAACTTGGAGCAGGTCAACTGTCAAGACTTATTCCTAATTCCATCACTGCCGTACAAACATTTACTGTTGAATTCCTTCGGCGACCTTCATTCTCAATGCATGGGAGCATCTGGAGTGCTATCCATGTGTCTTCAAGTTTGCCTCCCATCACAAACCCGATGGGAATTCCGAGAGCGCGAACCGCATAAAGTGGATTAATATTTTTCTGACTACATATCACATGACTCATCACAGGGTCTAAGAATCTAGACATCCTGTCAAGTTACGGGAAAATAGTCCGCCAGGAGTCTTCCATTATATGAGGAACCATTACGTAATACGTTCTTCTTTACATTTTTGCATTGAAATCAATATATTACAACGTGTGAACTTGCAGGTACATGTTGCGCGCGCGCTAACGCCCTCCCATGGATATTGTCAATATAGTACACATCTTTCTGGGACGGGAACGCGACAAGGCATCCCCCTCCCCCCTTTCAGGTGTTGTTGTTGTGCAAGTGAAGCTTCCTCGACGAACCTCGTGCTTTTGGAAATTCGCGACAGTTTTCCGGCGTCAGAGTGCTTGCAGGGTCCGGACATGGTCCTCCAGCCCGTGACCGTTATGTTCACGTCACGTCTCACTCACATAAGTTATATCTTCAGGGATTGAAAATGGGGAAGGTTTGCCCCAGCTTCTTCGCCTCCTCCCCCCCAACTTCACGATGGCATCTGGTTTCATCGATCACCCTCTAGCGCGACGCGCCGATGAGGTTGTGGTCCAGGCATTTCGACATTTCGTACCCCACCCAGAAGATCGAATGCCTATCACTCGCAAGAGCTGGGTCAGTTCGGTCATCCTACTCTGGATCCTCGGGTGCCTCGCACGAAGGCCAAACACTTATTGGATAAGACTGGCTTTCTTTCCGGTTGTTTTCCTTTCGTGCGTGCATGTTGGCTTTGCGCATAGAAAACGACTTCCAGGAACGGACGAGAGCGATTACGCTTGGGGTAAGATTGCAAATCCGTTAGTTCTTTGTCTTGAGGAGGTCATTTAAGCTTATTCGTCCTATCCTCCTTTACACTTTGTATTAACCAAGGTCACATTTGGCTTACCTGTGCCTTCCGAGCCATTGACTTGGGTTTATACAAGCGCAAGGGTGAACTCAGAATAGGCGAAGTTGAGCCTGGAAAGCTCAAGACGTCCGCCAATGGCCATAAATCTAACGGTATCCACCCTTCTGCGAATGGAAACGGTCACAGCAAGGTTCATGCTGAACAAACCAATTCAAATCCGTCGCTTTGGAGAACACTGCTGGAAGGACTGGCGGTAATTCTCGACCAGCGTGGTATTGGATGGGAGGATGGAAAGGACATTTATTTGAAGCCAGAGTACCGAGACACCGGACGCAGGTGGAAATGGTTGCTCCAAACGTTATGGAAATCCGTCCAGTGTTTCCTCTTTCTCGATTTTTTGGAATCTACCTTCAAACTTCTCCCTGGCTTCGACAAGCCACGGGGTGCTACCATCTTCGCTTTCGGAAGAAATCCAATTGAGAAGTATTTCATCTCTTGTGTCCTTTCCTTCATGACGGGGCTCAGTATCATTAGGCGTACGTCGCAATGTCTTCCCTATTTGTTTCCTTGTACTAATGGTTTTTTTTTTTTTTTTTTTTAGTGTTCGGCCTCATGTATCACATTTGTTCATTGGTGGGCGTTGGACTCTTATTCCACCCCCCAGCCTCCTGGCCACCTCTTTTTGATAACCCTTGTTCAAGGACATCCATGCACGATTTCTGGTCCAAGGGATGGCATCAATTCCTTCGTAGAGCCGTCCTTGTCTTGGGTCGCCCTCTCGAGTCTCTCTTCGGTTTCCCTGGTTTAGTGGTCGGTTCGTTTATCGCCTCAGGATTCTACCATTCCTGGGGGTTGTACACGGCTGCAGGGGGGCCAGATTATCAAAACTTGATATACTTTACAGCGCAGCCTTTGGCGTTCTTGTTCGAGCGATTGTACAGGCGCGTCACCGGCCGAAGGTTAGGCGGGTTTCTTGGAGGGGTTTGGGTGTATCTCTGGATTGTGGTCGGAGCACAATGGTGCGGTGAGTAGCTCGTGCTCGGGTGCAGAGCAAAGCGCTGAGTCTCACTATTTTCCCTAGTTAATGCTTGGCACGCTCGTGGGTACCTGAAGGGGATATTGATACCGCCGCGCCTTAGTCCTACCCAACGAATCCTGTTCCCCGCTTTGACACCACTAGCGCCGTATCTTCGGCCATTTTTCTACGTCGATTCAGCCTGAGTTGTTGTGAAGTAAATCTCCGTCTGACTTTTTCGTCCACCACGTTCGGTTGTTCCACTTCAGATCATAGATAGCATTGTATTGCCCGTATTTATCAGAGCACAAAGAATGGTATCAGAAAGGTTGAATCTCTATGTACATATAGTACGTCACCTTTGACAGAGTGTGGAAACAGGTGCGGATGTGGAGGTCATCGAAGACTTCGGAGACGTCTTCCCGCATCCACTATCACATTTTGTTTACCTGTACGGCGGGTTACTGTGTAGCCTCTATGACTTTGTAACGTGGCTGCTTGCATCATGATTACGCAATGTTACGAAGTCATAGAGGCTAGAGTCCTGCCTCACCACGCTACGAGCGAGTTCACTCTTATCGTGTCATCTTTTGGAAAATCCCTTACATATGGCACTAGCACTCTGAGTGTGAGGGAATATTGTTCATTAATGTCGTTGGGATAGTACATTTTGGACAAAAGGCACGAGAACACAGAGAACATTTACGCAGAAAGAAATCAACTTATTATAACTCCAGTCGGCCAACCACAGGGAGAGAGTTCAAAACAACGTAAATCTGGTACGATAAGATTACTGCTAATCAGATCTCAACTTATATGGACCAAACGGCTAGTATTAAGGCGGCGGGGTAGCAGAAACGAGGTGAGGCGGGGGCGAGGAGAAACCGGGGGGGGGGAGTGAAACAACTTGATGGGTGGAGAGTCCAACCTGGCTTCGCTTCGATTTTAATTTCCAGCGTTCTCGCTCACCAATCCAAGAGACCGGATCTCCTGGGGACGACCTCTGACTTGATCGGTTAAAGACGCTTCGTCTGACGGTCGAGCGGGGGAAACCATGTTTCCATAGCCACCTCTGCCCGTAGACTATTTCAGAAGTGAAAATCAATGTTGTCAGTACATGCAAACAAATGCCGGAAATAAAAGGGGGCGGGGAGGGTGGAGTAGTGGTTGGTGGGGGAACGGAATGAAACAAAGGGGAAGAATGGGGGGACCCGGAGCAAGCTTACCTGAACACCTTCTCGAGCCGCGTCGTAGTCGTGAGCAAGCGCTGCATCCTTCACTATTTGACGATTGACCGTATCGTTATCACGAGAAGGCGAACGAATGTTCCCACGTCCGCCTCTTCCGATGTGGGTTATCTGAAAACAAAAAAACGACCTGTTAGCCTTCTCCCACCCAGTGTCCAACTTATCCAAGTGCACTTACATCACCGGGGCGAGAAACTGGAGATAACTCTCTTCCAGATGGTTCGCTTCGCAGTTCGCGAGGAAGTGAGGACTCGGGGTCATGTTACCAGCTCCACCTCGTCCCGTTGAAACCTATCCATTGCCAACGAAGAGTGAGGGATGGAGAAAGGTGATGTCAGCATGAGCCTGAGTTGGAAGCAGACAGTGGATGGGGCCGGGCATGGAGGGCGAACAGAAGACTCACGTAGGAGGGGCGACCTCTGGACTGGGATCGTTCTGTAGACATGATCGAGACGAGTTGTAGTACAGGGGAGTGCAAGTTTTTAAAGTTGAATGGAGAAGAAAGTGGGACTGTCAATCAGCTCAAGTCGAGAGGGATGAAGATGAGGAGCAAGGTAAGAGTGGGGAGGGATTTATACGTGGAGGATGGAGCACGGGTCATGGGTTCGAATCGAGGGGGTTGTTCAACGCGTCATGAGTTCAGACCTGTGCTCTCCTCACCGAAAGCGCGAGAAACAAACGGGAGGATCGGGGAACTAAATGCCGGAGAGAACGGGGTTACGAGAGGAAGGATCGGGTGACCGCCTCTGTAAGCGAGGGAGCACCGGAGAGGAATTTAAGCGTCAGCTGACGTACAAGGAGTTGTTTTCGCTCTCGGCTCTGCCACGGCAAATTACATACACAACCAATTGACCCTATGACGAAGTCGAACGTGATCGGAAATTGGTAAACTCAACCTGCTGACCCCCGAACATGCACAACCGGCGCCGGGCCCGCTTCCATCACCGGGTATACCTGAAGGGCAAAAGGATCCATTCTGGTAGTATGGATCCAACTGAGGTGGCGAACATTGTTTTACTCGTTTCGTCGTTTTTTGCACACGTTGCTAGTAGAACAAAGTCCAAGTTGACGTTCATCGTTGATACGTAAAGTGGCCCATATGCTGCAGTGGTGAGAGGATAGCTTAAGCGATAAGTAGACGCCGGCGCTAATTTCCTGGTGACGGGATCTTAGTTTTTGACGCCAAGCATTTAGCGGCACCGCTGCCGAGACAATTCGGCTCCCTCCTAGCGCTAGATTCCAAAGCAGGTTTATCTCAGCGGCGGAACAGCGGGGGGATCGTCAAGTAGTGAAGAAATGACTCAAGCCGGGCGTCTCAATTACAACCGAGAAGACGACAGAGGCGCTCCCCTCAAAATCGACCTCATGGTTCTCAGGGGTAAGCTAGCGCCACATGGACATATGACAGCTTTGTTACATAATAAACGATGGACCGGTATGTGACATTCTATTATTTCGCCGCGGCGGTGTAGCTTTTATTCGATCAAGATTAGCAGTTATAACTATTGCTTGCTTGTTTGTTTTCATGGCAGCCATGATCTAGGGGCTACATCTCTCAGGATGTCATTACATGAACTTTGAAGAGTCATGCAACATTGAAAAAGTTTACATGTAATCTTGTCGGTTACTTAAACAACACTGCGCCGCTGTGTTTCTCATCTACATATTGTATGTGTGAACTCTTCGGTAAAAAAAAGTGAAGACATGAGTCATGATGACCGATACAGGGAGACATCTGGGGGTGCTTGCTAGGCAGGAGGATGGACGTCATCATTTTTAACTCCCCATGCGCGCCAAACACGACATACGAAGGAGCATACAGCGTACCAATCAACGCATGCTCAATCGGTTGTGCATAATCTCCCACTTTGCCAGCTCTCTGACCGTTCAACCGCCGGTGTCCCATCCGTCTACCTCTTCCTACGGTCGCCGCTCCATCCCCGAAAACCGCAAACGCCTCCCATTTGAGATCCTCCGACCCGGATGATGGGGGCAAGTAGGGCAGCTCTGCAGTGCTCCAGCAGCCTCTATGACTTCGTGCCATAGCAAAATCTGCTGCCTTGTTCACTTTCTACCCCATCATCTTTCGTAAAATCCCTCACGTGTACATATGTGCCATTAGAACTGACTATAGTACATTTTAGAGCTAGCCTAATTTCAGTCGGTCAACCACGAGTAGTATCAGAGACAGAGTCCAAAGCAACGTAATCCGATAAATGCTGATAAGGTCTCAACTTATCCAAGGTTAAATAAAGCGAGATGGCGAATATTAGACCGGTGGGTAGCAAAAAAATACGACGCGAAGAAAACCGGGGTCGGTGAAATAACTTGAGGGTGATGGTTTCGGTCCGATCTTCTTAATGTGCGACGTTCTCGCTCACCGATCCAAGAAAACGGATCACTTGGGGACGACCCCTAACTTTGTCGGTCAAAGGTAATTCGGGAGCAGGGGAAATGGTACGCCTGTTTCCATAGCCACCTCTGCCTGTGAACTATTTCAAAAGGCGAAGATCAACGTGGTCAGTACATGCGGATGCCAGAAAGAAAGGTGAGTGGTGGGGGGTCCAGGTCTCGGAGCAAGCTTACCTGGACACCTTCTCGAGCCACGTCGTGTTCGTGAGCAAGCGCTGCATCCTCCACAATCTGACGATTGATCGCCTCATCAGCAGGAGAAGGCGAATGAACGTTCCCACGTCCACCTCTTCCAATGTGGGTTACCTATAACAATCACCTGTTAGCCATTCTCACCCGGTATCCAACATATCCAGTGCACTCACACTGCCGGAGTGAGAAACTGGTGATAACTCTCTTCCAGATGGTGAGCTTTGCCGTTCGCGAGAAACTGAAAGGTCAAGTATCATGTTACCAGATCCACCTCGTCCCGTTGAAACCTATCCAGCGGGTGATGTCAGCATGAGCCTGAATTGGAAGCAGACAGGGATGGGGCCAGCAAGCATGCTGTGCAAGTGAGCGAGGGGGCGAAGAGAAAACTCACATAGGAGGGGGGACGACCACTGGACTGGGATCTTTCTGAAGACATGATCGACCGTACGTGTTGTAGTACAGGTGAGCAGAAGTTTTGTGAAGTCGAATGGAGAAGTGGGACTGTTAATCAGCTCACGTCGAGAGGGTGAAGATGAGGAGCAAGGCAAGAGCGGTGAGGGATTTATACGTGGAGGACAGAGCACGAGTCATGGGTTTGAAGAAATAAAAACAAAACTGAGGGTTGTTCAACGCGTCATGAGATCGCAACGAAACAGCAACCCAAACTCCGGGATGATCAATTGAATTGAAATGAATTCTTCGCTTGCAAAATAAATTGAACAATTCAATTATCCGAAACGCCAAAGTGCACAGCCCGAGCTTGGTCTCCGCTCGGTCTCCGCCTTAGCAAGGAAAATGTGGAGGTGCCTACCGCGCGGTCGGGCCTCCGAATCCATGACAGGATAGATGATGTAAGAAAAAACAAGGAACAACGATAATAAGACAAATAAGACAAACAAGATCGGCCAACTCCGCCTGAATTATTCGACAGGAGGAATGGTCGGATGACTCATTGATCAATTCAGTTTCCTCCATGTAATATCACCGAAAGCGCGAGAAAAAACAAGAGGGATCGGTAACATGCCACAGAAGAACAGGGGGGGATTGGAGGGACGAGAGAAGATCGCCGTCTTTGTAAGCGAGGACAGATACATGGAGCAACCGCGTTGTTTACGCCGCTAACAACGCCAGAGAGGGGTTTGAGCGTCAGCTGATTAAGCCAGTTCCTGTGGGTGCACAGCAGGACAAAGAATTGTTTGTCCCTCGGGCGCAGGTGCATGTCACATTGCCAACCCCCGCCACGGCAAATTTGAGCAATTCGGGTAATCTCCCTCACTTTTGACCCTATGGCCAATCGAACGTGCGCCGATGAAACAATCACAAAACCAGGGCAACAATTTGAATGGATCGGAAATTGGTCAAACTCACTCGAAGTGGCACCTGCTGCCCCCGGACATGCACAACCCGCACCGGGCCCATTTCCATCATCGGTATACCAACCAAGGTTGAAGGGCGAAAGGATCCACTCTGATATCCAATTGGGGTGGCGATCATTGTTGGCATTGTTTGTCGTTTTTTTTTACTGGAAAAAAGTTCAGGCTGACGTTCGTCATCGATACGTATAGTGCACATGTGCTACAGTAATGAAAGGACAGCTTAAGCGATAGACGCCGGCGCCGACAGGTCCAAAAAAGTCGATTTTTTTCGCTTTCCACTTGGTTGCGGGCTTCAGGGGGGTCTTAGTCCTTTGACGTCGAGCGTTTAGCGGTGCTGGGAAAATGAAAAATCTCAGCTCCCTCCTAGCGCTAATAATCCAAAGCAGGTTTACCTCTCAGCGGCGGGCACAAGTGGCGTCACCAAGAGATGACCCCTATACGTCAGGTAATGAAGAAATGACTCAAGCTAGGGGCCTGCTAGTATGATAATGCAGAACCAGGAGGACGCCAGAGCCGTTCGATACTGATTTGGTAGGTATCTCGCCGGCTAGTGCACGCATGGACGAGATGGACGCAGGGGTTCGTCAAAATCCTAGCCAGTACCGGATCCGAAAACCAAGAACGAAGGGACGTGGGGCACCACGAATTCTTGATCGTACAAACCATCATCCAGGGCACGTATATACGCCACAAGAAACGATCTTTAGGAGTGAAGTACTATCCCCGCATAGCGCTACATGCACTGATATGATAACCAATGTTGGGCCCCTCCAAGTTCAAGGTCATGAGTTTTGGTGTGTGACATCCTAAAATGATTATTTCACTCGTACTGAAACCTCAGGGGTGTTTTCTGATCTGTAGGAACCACCGTGTGGAACGCCACCAGATTCCCCAAATGTACATATGCATCGGTAGGGAAATCGTAAGTGCCTAACGTACCCTCCTGCCGCCCGCGTCATCCCATGAACAAGAAATAATAGCGCATATCGCACGTTCCCTCTGATGCGGGCACCAATGTTAATGTCGCTAAAGAGAGGGCCTAGCACCATTGCATCGAGCATGAATATTTGTCATTCTCGCGATGAGATCGCGCCAATATTCCCATATGATGAAGACTTGTGCTGCCAGTCATACAGTTCAAATTACGACCTCGAGCACGTACACACGGAGCTGCGAAAATGCCTCGCTCCATGCGCAAATAACGTGCGAATCCTTTTGCGCGCGCCACAGCCAGCTAGGCAGCCGTTTACCCCAGAACTAATTGAAGCGTTGCAATATCGATCAACCAATTGCCAGCCTGTGGGGAAGGGATGTGGTTACATAGCGGACCCTGGGGACGATGGCCCAAAAGCTTCCTGATCTTCCTGATCTTCTACTGGGTTGCAACCTGTTGCACCGCAAGCGGAAGATTATCCTTTTCACACCTGACTCCGTGTTTCTCCATTCACCCAACGTAGAGCTCACACGCTCGAGCAAGGTGGGAACTGAACCCATCAATTGAGTGATCTTGCAACTATGTAAGTGACAGGTGACAACTCCCTAATCAGCCAACCTGGCTCCCCAAGACGATCAGCAGACCAAGTCATCAAGTTTTGTTGATGCCGTGAATCAATACCCAATCGCTTGTTTTTATATTGTGCCCTCGTGCCTATGCCATGCCGACATATTTCCAAGGGGCACGTAGCTCCGCACAAGGATCCGAGCTCGGATCCTTGTGCGGAGCTACGTAAGTGTCCTTGAACGTTCATCCAATGTTGGATCTAGATGAGTTACATAGCCCTAGATGTTACGACACCAGGCATCTGATCTGTCTCAGCTTTTCATCGCACCATACCAACTACATTACGTAGCCGCTTCACACCCTCGTCCCTTTCCTTTAGGTTAGGGCTTCGCACGTTTGCACGGGTCAAGTTGACCGTACTCTGTGGGCGCCAGGTGCGGTACACCCGGGCCGGCTGTATCTTTGTAATTCCAGTCACCAGCTTTCGCGCGTGCCACTTGACTGACATACAAGTAGGCGGGCCAGAACATCAGATCTGAAGGGCCTGATGATGTGGCACCTGATAAAAATGATTCTCAGCCCTGCAACCAACCCAATATGGCATTGTCTTGGATCAATAGTGGCAGTTAGGCTCTGAAGCGGCCGAACAAGCCACATGATGTCCGATTCTGCACGATTCAGGGAATCCAGCCATGCTAGTCCCCCCGCTCTGCATAGAATGGGGTAATCCCCTTTATCACACGCGCATGACCATACACCTGGGTGACAACGCATCATCGAACGTGCTTGGAGTTGAAGGAAATGATGCGAAATTACCCATTTCGGCCTAAGGTATCATCACCTGAGAGTATTTCCAGGGCATGGATGTTGCATGCTGCAATTTATTCGTCCGAAATCCCAGACCTCGTGAGCATCAGATGTACACCGAGCCCCTGGAGTGAGACATAGTCTTAGCAGTGGTCTTAGACAGACCTTCAAGTGAGCAAGCCCCGCCACCGGCGTGCTTCCCCCCGAGCTGTTCATACACCAAGACAACAGCGTCGTAGTCACTATCCCATCCTTAGCTTGTTCACACAGTAATTTGGTTCATCAAGAGACTGGCAACTATTTTGCTTGTGTTGGAGTTGTGTTGCAGATGATGATGATGATAGATATCCCGCGGCCTCGTGATGACGATCATCTCTACATGAAGGGGGTTCTGGTTGGCACTGTCGGGTGTAAGTGGTGTGTAAGTGGTCCTCGGGGTTTGTGACGTCTGCGGGTATTGTCGTGGTAGTACCGTTGGAAATCAACTTCGAAACATGTATTTACATGTGTTTGTGCCGACAATTTTATCTTGGCGGTTTGCTCATCTGATCCGACAGCAGCTCGGTGCCATTTCTATCGTACTTCCGTGTTATAGTCAATACATCTAGTTTTACCAGATGGATCTTCAGTCCCTCAATATATGTCAGACGCTCGGTGATGTTGCGTGCCAGGCACTTACGTACTAATAGAATCTGGTCCATCTCGCTTCGTGCGACCTTCCTCATGGGCTCTAGCTCGCCTGAGAATCGCCCCTTATTCCAGAGGGAACATCAGCGTGCCTCCGGCGCCGTTATTCCCGGCGTACATTTGTTTTTACAGAACATCCCCTTACCATGCAGGTTACACAAGGGTCAAACCTTCATTGACTGAGATCAAGGCCACCATTAGAAGGGCCCGTGGAGTGCAGCTTGTTTGCTTGAATGGGGGTATTGGCTTCCTCATGAGACTGGAAGGGATCTGATTATGTCTTTGAGCTCTCGACTCGGAATGTCGACGCCTCGAGGGGGGACTTTGTTTGTCGTTACACCGGGAACAGTTGCGTCAAGTCGTTCTGAGTTCCCTATTACCTGATGGTTAGAGGTTGGTGGCGCGCTCTGCAAACGGGGTGCCACACACTTGCCGGGAAAGACCAAAAACCATATTGCACAGGTCGCGTTCTGACAAAGATCATTCGTGGAATCGACCATCGATCGCGACACCGTCCCCATGTCTTTGGGGTTCCCTTGACTTACCGGGAATTTGGAGCGCCTTGGGTCCAACTTGAAACTCGGATCGTCCTCATCCTCAAACACGGTCCTGAAGCAAAACTCTCCCTCCCTGGAGACACTTCAGTTAACCCTCAAGTACTCTTCAAGACGCATGATCATCTTATTATACACGGTCTTCCACAGTGTGGGTTATTATCAACTCTATTTACATCGGTAAATGAGTGGCTGCTGTGTTGGGCGAGCTTTGGGGCTTGGAATGTGAGGTTAGAATGATATTTTCCTTGATCTCTAACTGGAGTCTAAGCTAATGCGACATAGAGTCCTTATTTCTAAAACGAGGCTATATATCGGACTGTTCTGCTCTATGGTGCCGAACTAGTAGAGGCCGGGATCCTGCCTAGTGCCGAACGGCCTTTGACATTCGATGGCTTGCACTTTATAGACTTGCCCATAGTCACGATGAAGTCGCAAATTGGAATCGGAGCCTTGTGTATGGATTGACGGTGATCCTACCGAAAAAGTGCCCCTTGAGATGACGCTCCGCTTCATTCACATCTTAAGAAGCCGGAGGGCGGATCGCTGCCGTCCAAATTCATTGGTTGAGAAGAGCCACCGCTAAGATGAAAGAATTCGCTGTTCCATTGAAGTCAGCACGATAACACCGTCATTCCTTGGCATATCATCAATTGAAAATTACCAGCCTGTTTGAAACAACGCGCCGTGAGCCCACCTGGTACTCATATATGTACATGTATCATGGCGATGTTACAATGAGTGTACAACTCTTTAGTGACTAATGCAAGATAATGCTAGTAACCCCAATATGAGGAGCAGAACGCAGACCCAAAGAATCTACAAATTATCCTCAAGTTACATCGCCGGCTGGAGGTTGAGAAGGAAGTAGCTCAAAAGGAATCGAAAAGCTGAATCTAACGTTCGATCCTTCTTCTGGAGCCTTCATCGTTGTGTCTTCGTCACTTCGTTCCATCGAAGCCGCGCAACCAACGCTCTCTTCCATTTTCTTTGTTGTCGGACTGGATGCCAAAGCAGGTGGTCGTGATGTCGATATCCACCTGAAACAAGGCACACTTCGTGTAATTCGGAGATCTTCTGATCCCAACCTAGGAGTAGGGATAGGCGCGATGGTGGATTCTGGTTGAAGTGAGCCTCTATTACCCGTATTTGATTGCAACTCCTCAATAGCTTTTTTGCGTCGCGTGCCTGCTGATTGGCGTTTGAGCAGACGGTTTATTGTCTCGGTCTGAATTAGATAGTCAGAGGGTCAGAGACAATACGAAAAATGAATAAGTTAATACAGACCTTGTCATCTTCTAACTTTTGAGTAGTGAGTTCTTTCCTTTTTTTTGCGGTTTCAGCTCTACGCGCTGCGAGTTCTTCAGCATTCAAGTTTTTCTTCTTCGATGATTGCTTCGTCGCTGCAGTAACACAGTCCAAGCAATTGCATGAGGACCGAAATGGAACAGGTTCCACATGGGCTTACGCAATTCTAAAAGGCTCGCAGCTGCAGCTGTACCAGAAGCCAAGGCGGCCTGTCTTACTGTTAGCCGCGAGGTGGAATTGAGAGACTGTTCATCCATATCCAATTCGTCAAAGTCGTCATCTTCAGACTCTCCAACAAGACGCGCTGCCCAATGTATCGAACGGTTACGAGATACAAGGGCATTGAAATATGAGTGACCTACTTCGTTTTTTCTTTGGGACTGGATCTCTGTCGGGAGTGGCTCCTTCCTGTAGGCTGTCACTCGTTGTACTAGGAGCCACCTTTGACGAAGACGTAGCACCTCCAGCACCACCGAGTCGAGATTTGCCCCACTTGAGCGTAACTTTAAGCACCGGAGGTTTTTCAACAGGCTTGCTGGTCGTTGAGGGGGGTTTCTGTTTTGGTGGTGCAGCTACTTTTGGTTTGGGTGTGAATTTTGACTTGGTCGATTTTGCAGGAGTCGAGATGGGCGGAGGCGATATCGAGTCTTCGGATTCTAACTCTGAGGGTGGATCCGAGATTGGGGATTCGTCTTCTTCAATGTTGACATCGGCCTCTTCATCATCCCGTTCTGCTTGGTCCTCGGATTCGAGATGACCATCTTCATTGCCGTCACGATCCTTCTCTTGGCCTTTCCTTTCCTGCCATTGTTGCTCATTTCCCTTATTGGGCTCGTTGTCGGATCCATGAGACTCTAAGAGAAGTATTAATCAATAAGTCGTGAGCACAATATTGAAAAGTCTCCCACTGGTAGCATTTTTCCAACGATGCGCCGAAGTAAGGTTGCGGGAAGCAGTCAACCCAGAATCAGCTGTCCTCTTTACATCTGTGCCGTGTGCATAAGAACCGGGGACATGGGAGGAGAGCGTTGGTCCGCCAGAGCGTTGTTGCTCAATATTAGTGTGCCGCATTGAGTGGAGGCAGGGTACATAGCTTGAACTCGCCTTCATCGGAATCATCCTCGACAATTCGAGATTTACGCGCGCGAGACGGGGATTTCGGGGTAGCACTTGAGCTTGAGGCTGCAGGCAATTTCCCTAGGGGCATCTTGTGCCAACGCAATGAGCTTTGCAATATGAGATTAAACCAAACCTGTCAGCAATCCATCGGCGTGATTTCAAATAATATCAATTGAATTAACACGTGATTCAGTTTCGTAGTGCTGCGCCCGATTCTCTTTCACCATCTCAGCCAGCCAGCTCCTTGATTCTCTTACGCCACACCGCCAGCATGTCTACCGCCGAGTACAGCCGCCTCCCGACGTACGACCCAGACCGTGTCAATGTAGAGGAGGATGAGGAAAACCGACCACGCTCCTACCGAGACGACCCTCGTTTTGTTGAACCAACACCCGCACATTGGAAGCGTGCAGCATTGATTTTGTTCATATTGTTCCTCGCTTGGGCGGGATATAAGCTCCGCTCCATGCGAAGCGACCCAGTTTATGTATATGCTGATAGGTGAGGAATTAAGTGGCTATGCTGTCGTAAGTCGCGCGGTCCTCTCTTTTCGGACTGCACGCCGTATTATGAAGTCATTGAGGTGTTATTGTTTCCCTTTTTTTGATTATTTGGAAGGAAGGACTTTCCATCCTAACTTTCTCGACCTTTCGTAGGTACTCCCAACAGTTCAAGTATCGTCCCGCCGCCTCTCCCATCATTCGGAGAAGACTTCCTGACGGTCGAATCGAGATTCGAGGCGACTATCCGCGGCGCCATCCCCCTCGAGAGGAATTATAACTTTCATTCGGCCCTTTCATATCCTGGGCTGAACTTGTCTATTCATCTTCCTGCCGACCTATATTATTTATGCTGAAAATATGCTGTTTATTTTCCCGTGCGTCACCATGATCCGTCCATGCCTAATGGATTGATATCGGAGTCAACTCCATCAGCGCAACTACCGTTTGCCTCAAGCCGCATGCTTGCGATTGTATGTCCCAATTAAAACATGTCCATTTTACTTCCTCGCCACCACCTTAAATCCCAGGTGCACACACTTGACACCGTTACAAATTCTGCAGGGATAGAAGTGACTCCCTTCTGCGCAACGCTGCATCATTTCAGGCTCGGCAGCCGGTGTTTTAATGAACGTGAGCACTCCGAAATTCTGGCTAAGTGCGGAGAAGCTGCGATATAGATCGTTGAGCCACAGGGCGTTCATATGGTTCTCGTTGAACGATAGTCAGCTGTTCGGCACTTTCGCCAATGAACTGAAGCGCCTAGGAGGGGGCCGTCCAGATGCACAGAGAGTGCGGTATAGATCCACGAGTGATAGATACCCTGTTGAACGCCAACTGGCTGCCACAGGTGTTGAGCTTTCTGGAGCGCCTCCGAGTGCCCTCCAAGCACAGAGCGTGCGATATAGATACATGAACAGTACCGTCAAATCGAGTGCCGCGCAAGAGTTTGACAGTTTTTTCATGAACCGGGGCGCCTCGGAGTGCCGTCTAAGTGGGGAACGATGCAGCCAAGCCTGGTGCGTAGGATCCCGCGAGTCTATTAAAAAAAAGCCATGGTTGAATGCAACGGAATCATTTGCTGCCCCGAAAAATGCCAGATTCAGGAGAGATGGAATTCGTGGTGAGTGTCTAGAGATCTAACCAAGATCGCTCGCCTGCCTTAAGCCGTAATGGTCAGAAGCACTACTCGCTATCCTCCATGCTGCACCTGATGATATCTATTCCAGTGCCTTCCAGGCATGCCTTGGTGAAATCGCACTCGGCGGCATCTGCACATCGGAGTTCGCTGAGAATTGATGTTCGTGTAGACGATCTTGACCATCCGCTATGGCCGACGACTTGACACCAATCGTTAGATTCGGCTTATTGAATTGCAGAACGATTGGGGGAAAAGTTATGTGAAAATGACGCGTCTATGCTCCCTGGGATCACTAGGACAAATGTGTTGATAAAAGTCGGCCATATCTCCACCTTCGATCACTACTGATCTTCCTCTTTGCCCCAGAATCCCTGGAATTTTGATTCTGCCACCCAGGTTTCCAGAATGCTTTGTGGGGTTCCTCTCCACCTTAGCCCAATGATCATTATCTGACAAGAGCCCAGATGCGCAGTACCGGCTCAGTCTTAATTCAGGAGCGCTCATAACCCTGAAGAATACGAGACGGCCGGGCTCAAAATCCAACAAGCCGTGGAACAAGCCATTCAGGAATAAGAGGAAAACGGTGTCAGTAAGACAGGCAAGGATGCCACTCCATGGTTGCTTCGCCGGGTAGCTGAGCTCACTGGTGGATCGTCCATCCCGAACAGTGAGTCACCTCACGAAATTTCTTGCTCAGCAAATATCGCTTTGATCGAGAATACATCTCGAATAGGTGAGCTACTTTCAAAGTCCCACAATATGCCTGTGTAACATCGAGCGGCTCTTCTTTCAAGGCGGCGAGATTGCCGTGGAATACGCAAGACTTGTTGCTGAACGGGAAGAACATGCATCAGCAAGAGTAAGTCTTGATCTGTATGCCATTTTTGCGCTATGTATTGGTTGAATATGGAATGAATCCTTAATTTGTAAGACTCCATCTGACGCTACACTATCGGCGTCGGTTCTCCAAATATAGCGCCAAGTCATCTCAAGCACCAAAGGCACGACTTGTGGTATTGGGTGCTGCAGCCGTCGATGTTGTTGCTCGAGCGGACACTTCCACAGACCCCACTCTCATTGCCCAGTCAACCGTCCCAGGACAAGTGTTAATTACCCTTGGTGGTGTAGCGCGAAACATGGCCGAGGCAGCCCACCGAAGTCTCTCATCGCTAGACCCTCGAGGGTCTTCTACATCCTCTTCCTCGTATGTACAGCTGGTTTCTCCAATTGGAACGGATAAATTCGGCGCTGTCGTGTCCACCGAGATCACTCAAATCGGAATGCGAAGCGACGGTCTTCTTTCTGGGTTGTCTGGCGGCAATCGACGTACACCGGTGTGCAATATGGTCTGACGCCAGCCGGGGCGCTTCTCGGTGGTGTGTCAGACTTCTCAGCTCTGGATACGTTCGGATTCAGTGAGGCACATTCTCCGTTCATTCATTTCTATAAGGAGGGTCTTCCTACGAGTTCAGCTTTCCAAGGTGCTTCAAGCCTCCGATCCAAACATTATTGCTTGGACGGTAATTTAAGTTCGGACACCATATCTGACCTGGTGCAATTCGCTTCGAAACGTAATATCCCAAGTAAGAGAACGCCGGCTGCGTACATCCAAATTGCGACTTACGCCTTCTCGCAATAGTTTGGTTTGAATTCACTTCGATCGTCAAGTCAACTCGAATCCTTCCAACACTTTGTACGCAATACTTAGCAAATGCTGCCGTATCATCCCTCCAACCAGTCACATTGATCATTTCCAACTGGGGCTTGACTTCAGCGAAGAGATTGTACGATTGGCTAGAAGTGGGCCTAGTTAGAGTTCTTGGCCCAGAGAGGAGTGGTACAAATGATGATCCAGTTGCTGCCTTTCTTCCAACATGTTATCGTCAAATGCGGAAGTGTTGGTGCCCTCAACACAAGAAAGGATGTCTGATTATACAAATCTGGCCATCAGGCGTCTTTGTTGCTATGCATTTACACCCACAAGAAGCAATTCGAAGTGCCTGACTCTCCACCAGCACTGATCTGAACAAACATCTAGTCGTAAATAGAACGAGCAAAGGAGATGTTCTAGTTTTTCAACATTCCCCTGCTCATAGCTTGCCGAATACGTCGGCGATAAACGTCACTGAGGCTGGTGATTCTCTCGTTGGATCCCTTCTCGCGTCCTTGATCGAGTGGGAAGATAAGAATGTGCGGAAGCCATGGGTGAGGCTATGCAGCGGGCTCAAAGTGCTTCTGTGTTGACTCTTTGTTCCCTGTTTGCCGTCTCGCCCGAACTGTCGACACCCACTTACACTAGTATTAATAGGAAGAATGACCGATCTTCATTCTAGTTTTCTATCTTGGGCGTTCCATGGTTTGATGTGTGTTGCCCAGCTTACCTCAGTCTTAAAAATGTCAATACAATACAGCGTCCACCTTTAAGCGAGAGTATAAGATACACTGAGGATTATGCAACCTTAACCTCTAACAAATATTCAGTACAAAGTGGGAAAGCACAGAAGGAATTAAAAGTATCTCGGTGCTTTGGTCCGTATGTAAATTTGAAAATGCCTGAAGAAAAGCTTGCATTAGCAACGCCAACACAACAAGACGTCACGCAAGAATTAAAAAGCCACCACCACACGCGGCATGAACGAAGCTCAGATAGAGCTAATATTAATGCCTATTCTATACCTCGGTGGGTGAGGAGTTCGTAGAAGTGCAAATATGAATAAAACTTCATCATTGTTCACAGGAAACGCTGCGGTGGGGGAAGGGTCCAAAGGAAGGAAGCGTACCCATAGGCAAGAAAATGAATTTGAGGTGAGCGCAGAGAAATCAACAACAAAAAAAGGTGTCCGACACAAATAAGCGGGCACAAACCACGGAACTTTCCGGCGATTTTGCAAATTTGGACGGGACCTCCACTCGTACGAACTGATCGTTAACGATCGCGAGATTAGTAGGGTAGGGAAAAGTGAGTTGCTGAAGTTAGCCAGAGTAAGCTACCGATCAAAAAAACCAAGCCCGTCAAAGTCCCCCCTGGGGATCTACGTCAAAATATGTAGAGAAATGATCGTCGGCAGGCAACGGTGCGGGGGCGTGTCCACTGCTGCCAGGGGCTGACGGGAAGGATCTCAAGATATTTTGTAGCGTATCCCCTCCAGGGATGGAGCTCGGGGCCCATAACTGCGACTCTTGGTGCGCCTCGACTGTAAGTGGCAACCCCAGAGGGGATTGGTTCTGCCACATCGATGAAGATGCAGCATCATAACCCCGCTGAGGGGAAGAGTCTGCAGTGGGCTGCAGCCCGAATGTTCCTGGTGTGGTGACCGCACCGAAGTTTAGAAACGGCTCTCCGGTAAAAGCGTCAGACGATTGTTGGAATGGATGGTTCGAGGGTTGAACTTGGGGGTACCAATAATAGGGGTGATTATTATCAGTTGCGGGGGCGTTTGGTGGAGTGACGGGTAGCTGTCGACGTGCAGTGGACTTTATACCCTTTGGCCTCCTTTCACTCGCCCTCCCGTAAGGGGTAGATGTTTGCCGTCTGCGGCTAGTGGAAAGTGTGGGCCGGCTTGGGCCTGCCACAGCTTGCTCCACCTGCCGTTCCCTTAAAGTGTCTGACCTCCGTGGCCTCCCTCCACCAACAGAGGGGCCCATGGAAGGTCCAGGGCTGCGGGGGAGGTATGTAGAAGCGGATGGGGTCAAGGGGGAAGAATGGATGTCGGTGTCTGCCGGTGTGCCGCTGTACACCATCCCGTACAGGGATTGGGGAGGAATCGCTTGTGAAACTACGAACAGATCCTCTAAGATAGGTGGGGTAGTTCCTAAGGGATGTCGGAGATATGCAGCCCGGGCTCGAAAACAACAAGAAACCAACTCACTGGTGCAATCAGGAATCCCCGGAATTGGCCGTATCACGACCCGGATCTCCTTGAGACCGTAGGGGCCAGGGACCCGCGGGGGATCTGGTTCCCTTGCATCCAACTGCCCTCTTCTCCAGATCGGTCCCACTCCATCCAACTCCAGCCAGCCTAGAGTTGTCGTTGGAGCCAGGGGACCTGTTCCTGTTCGAACGATTTCAAAATATTTCCCTTGAAGTGTTCTGTAGGGATGTTGGGCGAAAATTGCAGGACATTAAATGATACAACGCACGTTACCAAAGACGATGTTTTCTTCATGACCTGATAGAATGTGTCAATCCTTGGTAAAAAGATGTGCCCCGGAGTGGTGGAAGCGATGTTGAGTGGGGGGATTATGTGTTCCGAGCTCCATGATCCAGAAGAAACAATAAGCTTTGTTACGGGGGCTAAATAATGAAACGGTTAGAAGAGGATTGACAACGCACGGACATAACACTTACCCGGGATGAGGTGAGGCATTTGGCTCACAGACATGGTTGACTAGGGAGGGCTAATGTAGGGGTCCAAATAAAGGATTTGGGGTTTTATAGCCGACTCGCGGAGCAATATCGTTGCATGCGTGAATCCAAAGCGCAACCCCCTGAATCCTCACGACTCGGACAAGCTTTGCTTGGTTTGAATGAAGCATTGATGTCCATCAATTGTGCATCTGGAATCTCAGGAAAGCGCACAGGACGGAGGGGAGCGACGGACATCTGGTCGTAATTTTGCTTTTAAACCCTTTTTGTGCGGACCAAAGCGCAATTGAAATGGTCTCTATCAAGGCGAGTTCCAGACTAGCCAACTTGAGGCCTAGGCAGACCAGAAGGATTGTTTGCCTATCCTTTGTACCAGTTCCATTTCAAGGTTCAGACGCGGGTCCAGCCGTCTGAGTGGCGGAGGATTGCTAATCGGCAAAAAAAGGGAATCAGGGGGACAATATTTCGCACCCGCATGAACTGCCCTACGTAGGCGACCCTGCGCGCATCTCAGAGAGTTTGAAACGGGGCTCAGACGATTAGGTTTCCGATTGTTGGTTCCTCTGAGATCTGGACCGTCGTTTACGTTGGTCTGATGCTCATTCAATATTGTTGGGGCGGATAGTCCATAAGAGGGTCTCAACTTCGCCGCCTATTGTAATCCGTGTTTACCAGGAGGATAATCAGAATATTGTACCGTTGGCTGACTGGAAATCAACTATAAATCGCATGCAGGCTCCCATGTTTGCAAGAAGGTTACATGGGAAGGGGAGGGAGACGACAGCAACGAAAGGATAGTACGGTGGGGCGACTTCTAGCAAATATTCCCTGCACATGGTAAAAGAGATATTAGGTGTCGGCGTGGCCGGTTGTACAACTATATTCATTGGCAAGCGCATCAGTGAATTGGGACAGCTGGCACGGGGTATTGCCACGGGTGACCCGAGGATGATGGCCGGGTTTGGTACAGTCAGAGTTCTGTCTACTCACATATGGCCCACACCGGTGATGAATGGATTACGGTGGCATGGCTGCATGTCCAATTCCTCCCAGCTTCACGCCTTCTCTCCTGCGCGTCCGACTCCAGCGAAACCCCTCTTCTATGTCAGAGTGCAACCGTTTTTTTCATACAGTAGGAAGTCAAAGCCACCTGCAAACATATTCACAGCAGTGGAGCAGCCTTATCTGAAATCACGAACATCGGATTTTCTGACAATTCGACGTGACCAGGGGTTGCGATTCCCGTTCGGCCGAATCCATTCGTCCAATTACAACTACCCCACTCTAATTCCGAATGGAGAGACCGTCAGTGGCCAATACACCAATAGATATGTCGACGTCAGAAGCAGAGCCAGAGAACAACCAATATATTAGCGGTGACATGTGTTCAACGCTCTGTCTATATAAAGATATCGGTCTGCTCCCATCTGCTATCTCGAACAAAGCCCCAGAGTCCTGAATTACCTCTGCTCTATAAATATCTCATCGCTAAGCTTGGGACGTCAACCATTATATACCAGTGCCGAGTCACGTCCACGTTCAAGAGACTCTACAACGACATGCATGACGAAGCACTTTTGATAGGCGAAATGATTCCAATAATATAATGACTGAGACGCGATTGCACCTGGTTTTCTGATCCCGGATAGCGAAGCTAGAACCTAAGGTCTAGTCCTGCTGGAGCGACACCTAACTCCTGAACAATCAGCTGAACTAGCTAGTTCAATACCCTCACCCGAGTCCTTCTGATGAACCCCCCTTTGAGAGAGCTTCATTGCCGAAGGGAAGCATCGGTGGGAATTGATGAAAATTTCCCCTGCTCCAGTGCGACTTTGGAGCTTTGGCGTTTACAAGTTGTGGTGCCTGTCATTTCCAAAAGATCGATTCGTGGCATTGTATGAAAAATATCGTGATCGCAATGCTTTCAACGCCGTTGGAGCCCAGAAGGGACTTGCGCATACCAGGAAATTTGAAGATGCGCCGAGAACACTCAAGCTATATCACCCACGCTACCGATGCAAACGATGCGGAACGGAACGCGATGCGGTCTGCATGGGTCTTTCTCGTCAGCATGATGCAATCGCTCCTCGGGACGGATCGATAATACCATCGTGCTCTATCAATTCCGCACCGAATATGAACCGGTCTTCAGCTCAAAGGTGAAAACAACTTCGGAGGCTAAGTGGCATCTCTTTCCAGTGTCATACAGTGTAACCACCCATGCTACACAGTACGTAACTCTCTCTCTGGGCCACCGATCTAGAAGAATCAAGCATGAACACTCCCCAGCAGGATTTCACGAATGAGAGCCCAGGACAATCTAACAGAAAGGGTGGTCCTCCATTGGCCAGGCCTGTATCTACCGATCCGAGCCAACCAACCCTTTCCTGCTGACCAACCCCCTTCGCTGCCAATCCACTCTTTGCTGCCGACCGACGTGCCTACCCAAGCCAACCAGCCCACTACACATCCAAGCAGGCATTGTTGGCAGGATAGCGAGTTTCCCCTTAGGCCATGCTCAAAACACAAAAAGAGAACGATTTCGTGGGGTTTTCCATGGAGATGTGGAAGAATTGGTTTTAGGGTTGTCCGGTATTATCAGGTGACTTGGTGTGGGGTCGAAGGGAATATGAGTGATCTCGGAGAGACAGAAGATGCACCTAGGTCTGATGGAAAGGCGTGATTTAACGAACGGTGAAATGCCAGAAACCATTAGGAATCGAGCAACTTTAAGTCCTTGCGGGTAGGCGTGGGAAAGCTATTGACATCCCACCATTATGGCGCACGGACTCACCAGCCGCAGAGGATTGTCCGTTAATCCCAATTTATCTTTCTTGTTGATAGGCGGCGTTGTAGGCTTAAAAGCCACTCGTCGCGACTGTTTTCTCTCTCTCCTCAGTTGCACTATCGTGAACTGAGGTGAGGTCTCGTTTATTAGACCTTTACTCAACGTCTTATTGTCTAGCGCTAGTCTATTACGCTAGTTTTCTCACAAAAGCAGCCTCATATGCACGGGAGCTGCTTCAAGGGAGGAAATGCTCATTCCTTAGAAGCCGTGGGTTTCAGGAAAAATACCTGTTGGAAATGCGAGTCACCGGAGATATCCGGGGGCATGTGGAGGATTTTACTAAGCGCGCAGCCTGCACAGGAGTTGCCTTACGTAGATTTTCCTCTTTATTCATTCCTTTGTATATATATACGCACGGACATTATCCCCAAATCACTAGTTATATTCCCGCTTCTATCTTACATCTGTGCTACGAGTGAGCCGCTGGGAACCGGGTTGCCTTATCCGGAACGCCGTTTACAACAATACCGATGAGATTTTCAGTGCATCGGCAAGCATACCATTTGAAAAGTGAAACATAATACGTTGTGTTCGTCGAGAAATACCCCATTCCTCTCCTCATTCACAATTAGTTCGACTCTATCTTCCCCAATTCTTCATCGTTTCGGACGCGGAAAAGTGCGTTGGAAAGCTGGGGTTTATTGGAAACAAGAGACAAGGGTAATACACAAGCGCGAGACCGGGAAGCCCACCGGACACTAATCATCACGGAAAACACAAAGGTCCCTGAGGGTACCCGTCTCAAGGACATAGATCCATCCATGTACTATTGAGGGAAAGCGATCATCATTTCGTCAGACACACATCAGCGAAGATAACGGAGATGAGACTCACCCTTTACTGGCATCCGGGCTTGCTGAACGACGTCTGATCTCGCGATATTCATCGCAGCCCTTCTAACATTCTCCTCCAATAACCTTAGAACCCCTTCTTCCCGATTGGTTGCAGGCCCAAGTTCTCTTGCCAAGTTGATGAGTGGTTCAAGCCAATCGCCCAAAGGCGTCCCTAGGATACCCTGAGGGGATCTGGCGACCAAAGGAGATCATAGGATGCCGCTGCTCCTCCGCATTTTGTGTGGCCCTGTGAGTTGTGAGAAAATCAGGTCGAGTCAGAGGCGATCAGCCAATAACGTCACCACTTACCACGATGACGACTGTCAGAATGTTGGATAGAATGATGAATCGAGAGTGAGACGATCTTGCCTACGCCATACTTACTATGTTGAACCTTCAGCACCAATACTGCGTACTGGATGACTGATAAAATGTTCGAGTCATTTGGAACGAACTGACTGAAATTTTCATTGCTCCATCTGGGCGCATACCCAATAACATTGTCGGTGCTTACTTGGCAATGTTGCGATGGACGAAGACGTCCCCTGGTTTGCGTACGGTAATGACACTCTCTGGGACTCGTGAATCGGAGCTATCATAGGTGGGAGATAGGTCAGGAGATATCGATGTGGAAGCAGCGTACCATCCGATCCAGAGGACTTTAGGACTCTGGCCCAGAGCAGAATCAGGGAAGAAATTTGGGGCGACTTTGTTTATGGCGCCTGCCCAGGAAATGTTGGCGATAAGCAAATCAAGGAGAGCATTGGAACCGGGAGTGGTCATGTTGGCAAGTTTGGTGGGGGACCGTCGCAAGAGCAAGTCTTCTGTCTTAATATACTCCTGCTCAGGTCCAATGTAACCTGCCTACTCTCTCAGGGAGCGCCGGCAAAAAGCGCCCACACCGACTGATTAGCTCCCACGCATTAGTCAATGGGCGCTATGTCACGAGTTCAAACTGAGGGCCGGCGAAAAGCGTCCACACCGACAACTGAATTGATTAGCTCCCACGCCCAAGCCGCATTAGTCAACGGGCGCTGTACCATCAAACATTTTGGCACGAGAGAGGGCTAAAACAGGGGGAAAATCTCTACAGGTCTTGGTCTTTTTACTTAGCTCTCCTAAGACAAATTTATAGCCGTTGGACCGATGCAAAAGTGAAAGTGGGCTACTACCTGAGACTCCGGGCACTGGGACACAAAATGTGCCATTGGATTGAGGCTCCCACAACTCCACTTCAGGGCACTTGCTAGACACACAAGACAGGGGCAAGAGGGAAAATCGCGCTCACAAATACTTTCATGCGGATTCTAGGTTAATACGGTGCAACTATTTTGCTGTCCAGCATGGAAATACCTTTTGGGGGAAGGCAAAATATGCTCAAACATGATAAAGTAAAAGGGTATGGGGCGTTCTCCTAATCCACTGTAAGGTATTACAGCAAATGACAAAAAAAATTGCGTACAAATCCAAAATATTATGGAATTTCACCTCCATATGTTCCGGTTCGGTTCCTCGCACCCGCATGTGAAATCTATTTGGGTGCATGGGCGGTATGTATGGCACTGGGGTTGGTGTCCCTGCTGACCAAACAATCATATCAGTACTTACTTGCTCCAAACTCGCGGAAAGTTGAGACGTACCTCCAGCCCAGTATCCATTGAAGTGCGTGCTTGCCCAAGGTGGGCTCCAAACTGACCTTGTTCAGCCATATAGGTGCCTGCCATGTGGCTGATATTTGGACATTGGAGAGGGTTTCATTGGGGTGATTGTTTGCTGACCCGGGGCCAGAAGGTATGGATGTGGCCATTTTGATACTTGACCTTAAATTCACGCGTTACCTCGGGGCTCTGTTCAACGAGTGCACTAGTATTGTGTACGAACCCGCTACATAGCTGATCGTGGGCTTCGGAAAAGCTGAGGACGTTGTATTTGGATGTATTTACTGCGAAAACTTTTGACCAATATATCGATATATTAATGTCAGCGATATCCTGGGTTTATCTATGAACAATAAGTATTCCCTTGAGCTGTCTCATATGTATCCATGTTATATCCGAGCGATATGACTGGGGTAACTGGTTACTGGTATATTCGATGTGGAAACACTTCGATATCCAGCGTCAGATACTTCCAGTATTCTGTGGGGATTCTGGTGATATCCGAGCTTGAATATTTTTCAGAACGCAGTGACTCATGGCATTCACTTTTTTAAATTTATACTCTTGGCACTGTCAGCACAGTCGACAAAGCACCAAATTTGCCAATTCAGAATTGTATTGACCCCTAATTTGTACACGAGATATATTCCGGATTTTTTTGGTCGAGCCGCTGTAAGCCTGCCCAGCCGATATAAGAATATATTATTGCTGATTGATATATAGTAGATCAGGTGGAACAGAAGAATATACGCTGTGAGCTTTAGCGCCGAGGCTCGAGCCAGCAAGGCACGGACGCATCAGGTGACTACAAAATGTATTGTATTGTCTTATTGATTTATGGTTTAGTGGCGAAACACAATATTGAAATATTGGCAAACACTAGTCCCCAATTTTGAAAGTTGACCTGAGCCTTCTCAAGCTCCGTACCTCGGCAGCCCAGCAGTTTGGGGGTTGGGGGAGAACCATTTCCGGACCGGAGCCGAAACCGTGGTTTAGTTCATGATTCACCCGTGGTTTGAATGAACCACATAAGTTCCTATCAAACGGGACAATCCCGGCTGTAATGAGCAGGCAAGTCTGGTTTCATTGATATTTCGGTTGATTTACTCTCAACACACATCAGGCATGGATATTGGCTACGCGGCATTTCAGTCGTAATATCGCCGAAGCGAGGTCAGAGAGGAATAAGAACTCTCCCCCGTGACAATGACTTGTGCTTGTTACAACCCCCCCCCCCCTTTCAAACCAAATGAAGTTCACCACTCCCTTCATTGTTGCTTCTCTACCTTTCATGGCGCTTGCCAGTCCCACTGCGAAAGGCTTTTCTATCCCAGTTACCAAGAGGGGATCCTCCTTCACCCAGGACGGCGTTGTCAACATGAGGGCTCTCCGTGCCCACCTTAGACATGTTGCCACGTATGAAATTTCGGCAGGGCTTCCGTGAATTCTCAACAAATTTTTTCTTTCGCCCCAGCAAATACGGTGCCGGCCATGTGAAGAATACTGGCTCAGTACATCCTGCCACTCCGAACGGAGTGGCCCACACCTCGAAGAGAAAAACCGGTGTCGAAGCCTTAGCAGACGTCGGACAGCAAGGTTGGTACGGAAACGTCTCGATTGGAAGCCCTCCTGTCATTTTTACCACCGTTTTCGACACGTGAGTCACTTCTGGATTTAACAAGCAAGTTGGAAGTGACGGCCGTGCCTTTTCTCCTACTTCAATCCGACATAGCGGAAGCAGCGACTTATTCATTCCTGATATCTCTTGCGAAAATTGTGGGCAACATACGCGTTACAACTCTAGGTGTGTTCAGAATCTGCGATGCTGCATTGCCTTCATTATATCTTTATCTAGCTCGAGCTCTACTTCCCGTGATGTTGGAAAGAGCTTTAACGTTACTTATGCCGGCGGTGCTTCCTCCAGCGGTCAGCTATACACTGACGATGTCACTGTGGCTGGCCTTAAAGCCAAGGATCAAACCCTCGGATCTGCCACCAACTACGCCCCGTTCGTCCCCAATCATATCTGATACTTGATCGGAGTTCTCATCCATTAGTTGGTTCAACAGGGTCTTTCAGACTGCATCGACGGATGGTTTGTTGGGCCTGGCCCGGCCACTCCTCTCTCGCTACAACGCTACACCTTTCTTCAACACCCTCATCCAACAGGGATGCGTTAGACGAAGTGTCTTCGCTTTCCACCTCTCAGAGTGTGGCTCATCGCTCCGCCTCGGTGGAACCGATGAATCGATATATAAGCCACCTCTTACCTTCAACAATGTGACTAGTCAGCTTTATTGGCAGGTTAATCTCGATGGTGTCAATGTTGGACGAAACAGGGCAGTCAGCGGTCTATCGGCCATTATTGATTCAGGGACCACTATTATCGCCGGTGATCCAGACACAGTTGGGCAATTCTATCAGGCTATTAATGGCAGTGCCATTTTTAACACCACTGATGGGTTTACCTTCTACTCTTGTGCATTCCCATTACCTCTACCTTTGTCTCTGAAAACCTGACCAACCACATTTGTCCACAGACCCCTGTAGCCAGGATCCTCAAGTCTCCTTCACACTCAACAATGTTTCGTATTCCATTGCTTCCCAATACTTCAACCTCGGTCAAGTCTCCGAGGGGTCAAGCCACTGCCTTGGTTGCATTGCCGCTCTAGCTGACTTTCCTGTCTGGATCCTCGGTGATCGTTTCATGATGAACGTTTATACTGGTGAACGCTCCTTCCATCCTCCTCCTGATGATATAAGTTGAGCAGATCTTGGTTTTCTAGTCTTCGACTTTGAGTCCGGTGTCGGATTTGCTGACCTTTCCGAAACCATTAACGGTTGGAAGGCATCAGTTAACACTTCAAACCCACATTACTAGGGGCGCCATGGTCCGGTTCGGCGGTGACTTTTTTGAGGACCAGAACCAGGACCGAACTGCAGTTACGGTCCTCGTACGGTTCGGTTCGGTCCTGGGACGGTTCAAACAGTTGTGTATTAACCACAGTGATGATATTGGGGATGTGGGCTGTTAACTAAGCATCAAATCAAAAATCAAAACCAATTCCCTCTCTCTTTGCACGTTCCAACATGAGGTTTGCCTCAAATTCCCGCCATTATTGAACTTTTGCTTTGAAGCCTTCCTTTCCTCCCGTTCCTTAAGGTAATCAGTGGTTGAGACAAAATTCGCAATACCTACCATCTGTTGGAGTGTCGCCAACGATATGTTTCCCTTTCTTGTATAAGCTTTGCCTATGTTTCTTTGTTCCTCGTAACGAGTGGCGTATGTGGCAACGTACCATCGCGCCCCGCCTCACGCTTGCCATGTATATACTGCGAGTGCTGGGTATGATATACGAACGTGTTGTGATTATACCATCTTGAGGATGTCAGTGCCGGGCATTTCAAGTGGGTTGTTAACATAGCATGCGTCGAATTTTCAAGCACTGCAGTTGCTATAACAAGACCAGTTTCACGTGAGTGTGGGAATCGGACTGGGACTGCCGCCAGCGGCACTGACTGTTATTGGCAACACGATTCTGGCAGGAGAGTCAGTTCTCGACTCCCAGTTAGGGAAATAAGGTTGTTTACGTTCCTGAACAATGTCGTCTGATACCTCGCCCCTGGGTGATCGGCCAATGAGGCGGCGCTCGGTGACATCTCCAAGGACTCCCTTCACACCCTTTTCACCAGCGTTAAAGTTTAGATCTCCTGTCATTCCTACTATAGAAGACCCTTTGCCCATAAAGCATGATGAAGGCTCGAAGATAAGGAGGGCACCTTTGATTGTTCTCGGCCAACGGATCAAATATTCTCGGACAGCTGGAAAATCTCCCGGCTTTAATCTCTACGGCGAATCTGCTCCCAATGGACTCGCCTGCCCCTCGTGTCTTTGGCGCCGTCGATCCATGTTCTTCAAGTATACCGCTATATCTCTTTTCGCCCTTTGTACCATAACAATTTGGGTAGTTACATGGCACGTTGTTCGTAATTCATCTGTCTCACCTCCAGGACCGATCGAACATCTCGATAGTCCGTTCCAAACAACCTTCCCGAGCAATTCGCCGTCTGCTTTGTCGAACCTTGACTATTTAGGTGCCGTTCCCCTTCGAACCCAGTCCCTAGGAGAGTTACTTGCTCCAGCCACCGCACCATCGCCTAGCACCATTTCAATATTTGCACTGTGTCCCAATGATGATTTTCCGGCACGAATGTCGGACTTGCTATTGAGGATTAATGCTGGATTTACTTTTTCGACGCTACATTCCATCACCTTTATCTGCTTACGTTCCCAGGCCCGAGAAGCAGCACTGTTCCTGGATGAGCATGGCTCTGATGACTTGCCGGTCTTCGTGGTGCACAATGGTACTACTGAGGCGACCTTGGAAATGAACCTTATCCACATGGCTGCCCAAAGTCTAGCCGATTGGGTCCTTCTCATTGACGAAGACGGAGTCGCAGATATCTCTCTTGAAACTTGGAGGCTGCTTCATCCCCTGGATCAGGTGGTGGTTCCTTTCGGGGTTCGCGGGGTTACCCTCACCCCGTCGAACGCGTTGTGTATCTCTCCTCACCCCAGCAGTTCCGGTGGACCTGTGTCTACCGCGTTTCTTATTCCCCCATTTTTCATTCGAACAGAAGTGCTCCGGAACTCTGAGCATGCGCTTTTTCTGGACGAGGCTATTGGGATCTGGGCAAACCTAGGGCGGCGCATCTCATCCTTGCCTGGAACAAATGGGGTAGGGGGTCTCGTGGCTGGACCAGGCCACGGTAAATCGAGCGACTGGTGCAGTCGGGCCCTTCAGCAGGTTGTGCCGTCAACTGAGGTGGATTTTAACTCGAACATAAAGACACATAGACAGGGTCTGGATGCACTGCGTCATGCATTCCACAAAGCTACGAGGGAAAATGGAGATCGAGCAGGGACTTTTGTTGTAGCTCTTCCAAGTCTGAGCGAATTGCGGCAATTTTTACCGACTTTGTGTCGCCTCGGACTCTACGGTAATTCACTGCGAATCTTCCTCTACTCTGCACAAGATGGATCCCGATCTGCGTACTACCAATCTTCTGATTGTCATCTGCACTATGATGTCATAGGGGATGTCAGCTCTGCTCAAGCAGAAAGTGATTCTGTCGAAAACTGGTTAAGCAGGAACGGACTTGGAGTGAACGTCGTTATCACGGCCGCCGGAAATAAGTGTTTGGATCGTGCCCTTCCCTACGCTCTGGATCGCTACCTTGACAGACTTAATCAGAATCAGACCCGACCGACTTTGATCAGGATACCTCGAGATCACTTGAAATATCTGGTGTGGACCAGCACCTTGTCAGTCACTCAGTGGCAAAGTACATCCTTCTTTGTGAAACATACCCTCGCTGAAATTCGCATAGACTGGCATATTCCGAAGCTTGAATTGGTCGTCATCACCAACAATCGGCCAAAGTCACTCCGACGGCTGTTTGAATCCTTGCAGAGGGCAGTGTTCTTCGGCGATCGGCTACACCTCTATATAAACGTCGAACAGACAGCCGATGAAGAGACCATGGCCTTTGTACGCTCGCTTGAGTGGGACTATGGGAATCTACACATTCGTCATAGAGTGATCCTTGGTGGTTTGCTGCCCGCCGTGGTAGAGTCGTGGTATCCTTCCAGCAACGACTCTTATGGGTTGATATTGGAAGATGACGTGGAGCTATCTCCTGCTTTCTACGCTTGGGCAAAGATGAACATGCTTCAGTATCGGTGAGCCGTGGGTTTAACGTACTCGCGCATGGTACAGCCTAATCTTTTCGTCAAGGTACGGAGCTGAGGTGAACAGATCTCCTCGACTATTTGGGATTAGCCTGTATCAACAGAAGACGATCGAGTTACGCCCAGAAGGTAGACGTCCCTTCAACGCCACGCACCTCTTTCATTCCTCCGGTATTCGTCACGCTTCTACCCCATATCTCTCTCAGGTCCCTTGTAGCTGGGGAGCCATTTATTTCCCCGAGGTTTGGCGTGAGTTCCACGAGTACCTTATCGATCGCCTCTCTGAGCGTATCTTTGATATTGAGACTTTGGTTGTCCCAGACAGCCGTTCGAACAAGTGGACCAAATCCTGGAAAAAGTTCTTCATCGAATTAGTATTCTTGCGTGGATATCTCATGCTATATCCGAACTACCCTAATTTTACTTCCTTTTCGACAAATCACCTGGAGGCAGGGACCCATGTACGACGTGATGCTGTCATGGATAGTGGCTTCGCAGCGAAGAAAGCCGCGTTCGAACTCCCACTAATGCCGCTCACTTCGATGAGCATTCTTGAGCCCTCTTTATTTGGCCTCCCCAATGGGAGGGTCCCTCGATGGGAAGAACTCCCTGTCGTAGATTTGTGGGGGGCATTGCAACAAGAACGTACCTTAGTGGCCATCGGGTTCGCCCGACACACGGAATTGGTGGCGGACAAATGCGCAGTTTCCAACGAGTCTCTTGAATGGGACGGGCCAACGGGATCTGCGTCATGTACTGTTCGGCCGACCTAATGGAATGATGCGAGCGTTTCTCTGTTTCAGTATGACAGCCATTAATTTACAACAAGACCTTCGGTCCATTAGTATTTTGGCGATCTCAATCGTGAACCTTATTAACTATTCCTTGATAGGATACGCGTACATCGGTTATATATAATAGTCACATAGGATTGAAGCGCTGAAATAGCCTCTACGTCAGTCGTCAATCCAGAACTGTCCCATCACGACGCTTGTCGTGCGAACTCCAATATGGTTCCTAAACGTGTAAGGTCAGCACGATCTAGATGGCGAAGACAGAGGATATAGCACCTGTGGCCCTGACCGCCGGGCAGACACCAGGAGCAAACTGCCCATTCAACTGGCGTCCACCCGCAGAAAAGGGGCACGACCAACGAGTGCTATCTAAATGGAATAACATCCAAGTCAGCTCCCAAATAACCAACGTAAGGTAAAAATATATATACTTAATAACCTAAACACGACGACTGTATGTTAGTAACATACCAATTAGCTTTAATTCAAGATAGTATCCTGAGATGCGAGAAACAGAATCGTGGAGGGGGGCCTGGCGAGAACACCACCTGATCTTGTGGTGGTGCCCATAAATAGGTGCGGTGGACACTGTGGATGGTGACAGTAACTAATTGCGGGGGGAAGGACATGAGCTGATCGACTATGCCCGAGGCAATGCGCAGTGAGTAGAGGGTGAGAATTAAAAGAGAGGAAGGAGGGAGAGGTAGAGGTGATGAAGAAACGAGTGCTTGGGGCGGTCTTTTATGCTTTTTTGGCTAATTCCATCCCCTCTCCCGGCAGCAGCGAATGGCATTTACAATCTCAATTTTCTTCGCCAAGCCGTGCAATCAAAGTAATATATGAGTGAGATCGAATCACTTCGCTGAGTGCCACCATTTTCACGGCAACTCGACCTTCTCCACACCTTTGAGCTTCATTCGGCCACGAAAACGACTAGACTATCCCCCGCCATAAAGACGGTGGAGAAGATACGGAGGGACAACATGAGAGAGGGTCTGGAGGCTAGAAAAAATCGCGCTGAATGAAGTCTGACCAATGAGCAGTCTAAAAGGTGCTGACCTATTTCGACAGACGGTAAGCCTTGTTCGCGTAGAGTTAGACAGTCGCGTTGAAGAGCATGAGTACTGGTATGAATCACGAGCCGCCATCTACTCCCTACTGAACCAACATTACAACAGACATCGCCGTGAGCATGCAGTATGAGCGCTCGGCAGGGCATCCACGAAATTCTGTCTCAGATCCAGTGCATCCAGATTTCGGCACATAATCCCAGTGGATCGTCCCTGTTGTTTCGACCGGAGGGACCCGCTAGAATTATTTCATCGGTTTCTCCATGGACTTGAGTTGGGGGAAACGTACGGAGGTTTGTGGCTACAAGTATCGTGGGATACTCGGCCAAAGCCCGTTTTGTAGGCAAACATTCTGAGCCATAGGGCCCCAACTCGCTTGGTAGTATTGCTAAATGTATCTCGAAAAATTGTTCCCAGCGCTTCTAGCTACTAGCATTGGCCTACTCTGTTTTCAAAGCCAATGGTGAGGGAAGTGCAGAAGGTAGGCGTAGCATTATTCACAAATACCAAGAAAGCGATTATTTTCGGGATTGACCTCAGCGTTTCATGACCCATGGTGCCTCGTTGCTTTGTCCTCGCGGGTAACTTTTGCCACTGGTTGACTGGCCCAGTTCAGACCAGAGCCTTTGGTCATAGGCGACTATTCTTCAGCATCAGTGGGTGATATCCCCCAGTCCAATATGAGTACCACCCGTCTGAGCGGGGCGAATGGCATTTGGGTCGCTGTTCTAATTTACTTTGTGCATTCATGGCTTGTAGCACATACGTCTCCCCAATGCGCAGATGAAGCATCGCCGCCTGCAATATACTCGGAATAGAGCCAGCAACAAGATAAGGACCGTGGCAAGATCGGGTGAAACCACAGCGGGCTCAAGCCTAGCTTACTTGCGTCGACATCATTAGCTGGCTCACCCCAGTAACTCTAGTTGAGCATACAACTATGGCATTCTTCAAGGTTGTTAATGGGTGGGCAGCGATTGATGAGCGAGGGAACTGCCGCCATCCTCGTTTTGCCAAATCGCTTTTGTACTGTTGCAAACGCCGAGTCAGTGTCAAGCACCACCCACCACCCTTTTCATCCAGCTGGACAGGTGTCGGGGGTGTAAGCTTCTTTCCTCGTGGCTCCCTCGACCTGCTTGACTCACGCCAGCTTGATGAGGATTTCCGACAACAGCTCAAACGCCGTTCAGCTAGTCAAAAGGTGCCGATGCACCAACACGGGAAGTGCACTGTCTCAGTGCCTATCTGAATGGTGTCTTCTGAGCGAGAGCCGGGACGCTGCTCGGTGGTGTGGGTTTTCTGGTCCTTCGGTCCCTCTTCGAAAGGAACCAGTAAGAACACAACGCGCGCGCATAGTTACATTTCTTGAGCGCCAAAAAAGACGTGAGGTGCCGCGTCTCGAGGTCTTCACTAAATAGACTCTCCAACGAAACCCGTTGAACTAGTACTGCATATGTAATTTTGGATTCCCAATGTCTGAGTAATCACGAGCCCTTCATGGGCCCCGCCACACCATCTCTTGCATGCACGCGTCCACAATCGCTGTCGAAACAAGTCTCTTGATACTCTACGAACATTTCTATTCCACTGAAGAAACGCGATACATTTCAGCACAACATGTGGGATCCTAAGTGCCTGGTTTGCAGTCCTAGCGATACCATGTTCCACTTCGGACCTTAGATATGATCTTATGTGAGAGCGATGCACTGATGAAGCATTCGCCCAACAGTGTCCCCGCACATGCATCCCATTGCCTGCTCTGTCATATAAACCGCGAGAAAGCACTGACTATAATAGAATCCATAGAGGACAAACCGATCATCATCAAGCATGTAAAACCAACGAATGACCGCTCATGCACAACCAAGGCGTGAATTTTCGTCACTAACCCTGCCAACAAGAGCCAAAACTAGAAGCGAACTCAATTATACCGTAATCTGGGAACTATCAAGGCCAAGCGCATGCAAAAACAAGTTCACATTATCCAGCTTCGCCTTCCGTTCGCTCTCTTCGTCTACCCATCCCTTCGTCGCACTCACAACATTCTGTAATACTTTTTCTCGCACTTCCGCTACTACATGCTGCTGCTGTTCTGAACTAGAACAAACAGCCAGCGTAGCAAGGAAATGCCATACTGTTTGGTCGGCCACTTCGATCCAGGAGGTTGAACGTATTTGCTGCGTTAGAGTAGGGGGGACCGAGGCGGCAATGCGAATGGAGGGGAATAAGGATAGGAGGTTTCCGTAGAGATATTGGATGAGGTGGTTGAATATAATTTGCCTTGATCAAGCGTTAGGTCGAAGATGGAACATGCTATTGTCATTCACATACCATTGGGCAAGCTCTTCCGGAGTTGGGGCGTCCGGAGTATTTTGGGGGATCTGTTTAAGATCACCAGCACGGCTTAGAAGCATCGTTAGAAGGCCTAGCCCAGCCTAGGAAATCGAGCTCAGTCCGAAGCATTAGAGGAGTAGAAGGGCGCTAACCCGTGTTCGTGCTAGTCCGACTATGCTGCCTGATTCCAGCAACAATCCAAGCATGCCAGTAACGAAACGTAGAGGAGATGACCGCACGACATGCATCCCAGCCTGAAAAATCGTAGAAAAGAATAATTCATTCTGAATTTCCGCCTCCCTCTTTTGAGGGGTATTTTGGAGTTGATCAAGGAGGTGGGCTTCACGGACGACGTCGAGTTGCGTATAACAAGCGACGAGGAGAGTGAAGAAAAGATTCTGTCGTTTCTCATCCACCTGCCGTAACAACCTGGGTAGCAATCGTTTTCCTTTCCCAAGGCCAAGAAGTGATATGAAAGGATGCGGATTGCTGTCAGGATCCGGAGATAAGAATGTAAGCGGGGGAGGTGGTATCAGAGGATTACCTTGTTTCTAATGGGGCCATGATTTGCGATTCAACCCATAATTCCTCGACTAGTGCTGTGAAGTCCTCGTTCCTAAGTGACAACGGTGCCTAAGCCCGCTTGTTATTCCTGCCTGGCATTCAACTAACCATGTTACCAAATCTAAATCCGGAGGCGCTTTATCTCGAATTCTATGGAGTTGCTCCAGTTTGATGATTAAGCTGTAGAGCTTTTCCGCTGCAACCAAAGCCTCACGCCTGCTGAGGGGCTCTCTTCGGACAAGTTGAGTCTAAACAAAGCGTTAGAGAATAGTGGAAACCTTCAGGCGCTCAGAATATACCCCTGAAGCATCAGCAAGCGCTTCCCGACCTTGCTTTGCTGCCTCCTTCGCAGCGTTTTGTCCATGAGCATCAGCAGTCCCATCAATCTGAAGCAGCTGACGAGGTGCAGCTTTGTAGCTCCTCCCCGCCATCTTCCCAAGGGCGCCCTGCAGATGAGCTTCAAGATGAGGCTTGTGAGTATTTTGTGTCGGCTGACAATCCCGCAAGTGACACACCCTGGGATTGAGGCGCACGATTCCGTTGATTCTTCACGATACGCTCAATTTGATGTACCATCTTATTCAGCGCGCTTTCCCTGCGTCCAGCACCTTTGTGGCCAGGTGGCAGCCCGACACCGATACCGCCGAAGTTCCCAAAATTGATAATAGCCGCATCATTCTCCCCGGTTCCCAAATGCGTACGTTGAACGGTACCGAATACTTGGGCATAAAAATCACTTCCATAAGGATCTGCGGAAATCAGCTGAGACACCTGTATTCGGGTGATAAAGTCTTTGTCCGATTGCGTCATAAGGTCATTGTATCTAGACTGCATGGTGATTATTTCCGAGTTAGATTAGAGCACCAGGGGGCAATGCAGAGGCGTACCATCTGCGCTAATTTGAACATCCGCCTTCGACGTTTTTCCTCGTGCCGCTCCGCCTCATAAATTTTCTCTGTCGCTTCAAGCATCAAGGCATCCCGTTGTGCTGCCGTTAATGACAGTCCAACGCCATCGGCAGCGTCATATGAACGATCCAAATTTGGGTAACCTGTCGAGTGTGGGAAGCTCGCCTGAGCTGAGTGAAACTGCTGTTGAAGGAACTGGTGCTGTTGCGAGATGGAGATGTTGGAACGCTGTTGCTGTTGGAGCAACTGTTGCTGCAATAGAAGCTCACGTTCCTGCTGTTCACGTATTCTTTGCAACTGCTGGGCAATCTCGATCTCACGTTGGTGTTGCAGCATTTGATGCGCGAGGTGGTTCTGCTGTTGGGTCAGTGTCCGTTGCTGCTGCAGAGCAAGGAGCTGCTGCTGTTGATGGTCCTGGCCTATCGATTGCTGGCGTAATTGCTGCTGCAGCGAGAAATTGGGCAGCATTTCCCGCTCGCTTTCCCAATCAATATTCGGTAACGCGTGTTGGGCAAGCGGCGAGGAATGGTATTCCTGCTGGTGAGGGGGAGTCCCACGCGAGATTCGAGGACTTTGATGTTCGACTTGAGGGGAGGCAGATAGAGACAGCCGTGCAAGCTGCGCCGCTGCACGTTGTTCCGCTTCAATCTCTGCTAGTGTCCGTATTTTGGGGCCTGGTTGAGGTGGAAGTGGTTGACCCTGACGCTGGAGTGTAGTCGAGCCGTTCAACGGGGTATACGTTCGAGGGATGGCTGGTGCGGCTTGAATACGGTATGAGCGTGCAATTCGAGGCCATGGGAATAAACTTACGACCTGCAGCTGGGGGTTGGAGCGACCCTGATAACGTAATGCGTTCGTTCGACAAAATGCGAGGAGACGCTTGGTTATTCCATACCGCCTCTAGAGGTTGTTGCGCAGCAAATCCTATGGACCAGTATGAGAATATGATATCATAAGATCCTACCGTGACCCACTTGGGGCGGCGTTCGAAGAAGCGCTACCAAGAACACCGGAACCTGAAAGTTTTGTGCTTTCGACAAATACATGCTGTGAAGCTTTTGATGACCTTCGCCTCTTTGCTAAGTCATTTTCGGGCAAAGTTCGGGCAGTAAAGTCAAATTCGGTTGCTATATCGAATTGCGCTTCATCAGTACGACGCAGCTCCAAACAACACCTGTCGTATAGATGGACGTACTTAATTCGCCAGCATCCCCACCAAAGGTTTCATCATTACGTTCATCCAAGCCTTCATCAAGGGCATCTGCGAGCCCTTCGTAGCCTTCTTCACCGAAGGTGTATACGGCGATGTCTTCATCTTGTGACGGTTTGTGCAACTCTCGATCTAGTGTCGTGTCGAACCCAAAAAATGACATGCGTGGCACTGAAGAATCTAAATAACTCGTCAAGAGCCGTTAATGCCACTCCTGTGACCTTGTTCTCTTCACGATGTTAGATCTCAATATTGCCCGATGAAACCGGGAGGTGCCGGATTTGACGTTGGTGAATTGATCTGTCCTTAATCTGGTAGGCGAGCGCGCTTAACATTCTTAGAGCTCAGAGCGCTAGTTCATATGCCCAGGATCGCGTAAGCAAAAGGTCTGCGAGAAGTGAGCAGGGTGCATGCCTGTTTCGACCCCAGCATATAATTATGGTCCTACTCGGCCTACATAAGTATGTACTGTCCAAAAACAACAAACGCGTAGCTGAGCCATGGGTCTAGTGTGGGAGAATATGATCCCGTCGCCGCACAACAGATATCCAAATATCCAAATATTATGCGTATTTTATTATGTTATCGGCAAGCGGTAGTTGTTTGCTTCCGATCACTCAATGAACAATGAGCTGAACAAGGCGATACTTTGTCAATATTGTTCTCTCTCTTTTGTTCCTCTCTTTTCGATCCAACTCGACCTCCCAAAAAGTGAACCGAGCCCACTAGAAGTCACACGTTCGTGCCTTCAAAGTCGAAGGGTCAGCTTCAGCCAACGAAACTCAGGGTTCCGAGTTTGTCAACCACGGAAAGTGTAGGCGTGGTCAGTGGCTGAATATGTCAGAGGCCAAGTCCCTTGAGGTCCTCCAGGCAGCTGGAGATATTGTTCTTGGCGCAGCTGGATCTGCAATTCCCCCTCGGTGAAATTGGACCACCTGGTTCGCTACTTGGGAACATGGTCTGGCAGCGAGTATGTTGAATACCATAGCTCACGATGCAAATACTCATAATGTGTTCTCGTACCTCCCCAGTAAACTCATGATGGTATGTTCCAACTTTGTGAACCTGGGGTTCGACTGACATTATATTCCATGCAGCTCGTCCAGTACACTGCTAAACTCTCTGCGTTGCCGATGACTCGGTATGCTGAGGCAGAGCATCGTTTGGGTCGTCGCCTGGCGCCTGCTTCCCCACCGCTGAAGGGCTGTTCAAATTTGCAGGGCAGCTTAGCCTCTCTCGGCGCGTCTCCGGTCTGTGGGGTAGGCCTCCGACTGTTGCCAGATAACAACATGCCGCTTATTTCATTGTCAATCCTTTCATTCTAGGCCTGCTCGCCATTCTCAAAGGCATCTCAGCCCTTGAGCGCAACCCCGCGACTTCCAGCCTCCAGCTGACCCTCCAACGTCTCCAAGGGCTTTCAATGCTCATTTATTACCCACTCGAATACCTCGCTTTCTTCTCATCTCCGTTTGCGCCCGTCATTCCTCCACGCATCATCTCGCCGTCTCAATCCACCAAGATTCAGATGTGGAGCATTCGAGCCTGGGGTGTTTACGTTTTGCTTCAGGTATGGATATGTGCGAATGAACTGGGGGAGCTATCTTGGAAGGAGGACGCATTCAGAAAGGCGCTTGAAGAGAAGTTGGAAGAATTAGAGAAGGTGGAGGGGGAGAAAGGCAAGGTCAAAAGTGATTTAGAGAAAGTGCTGAAGAGAAAGAAGCAGGTTAGGTACCAATTGATAGCAAATGCTTCTCGCCTGCCTGTCATATTGCACTGGTCAGTTTGGTGTCACCCTCTGAAAAACCTGAATAATCATCGGACATTTTGTAATTGCATAGGTCCCTGGTCAAAGGATTCTATAAGAATGAGGTGCGTTGAAACTGCGTGTCAGTCTCCTTTTTGTCCCGTACGCTGATTTCGGACGTGATCAGTTTTGGACGAACTTTTACTCTTTCATTTCCGCCGTTGCAGCCTTTCGAGGCGGATGGGAAGGGTCGCGATTGCCGTCACCCATGCATTGATGACGTTTGACAGAATCACACTGCTCTCTTCGGGCTGCTGCAATATTATTCTCGTGGAGAATTAGCTTAGATTCTAACTTAAGTGTGTATGTGAAAATTGTTGGACGTCTAGACACTATGGTCTGCGCCAAAATTAGCCAACTGTGACTCGATATTCTCCCACATTTTGATGCAGCTGTCCAAGATCAATCTCTCGTTGAGAGCAAATCGTACTGCGATCTCTGTCCGTCGCCGATATCTCGATCGTTGAAGTGCACCCTTGATCCAAAGTTGTAAGCGAGTGCATGTTGTGTGGGAGTATAATTAGACGCACTTCAAGCTCGGCGATTTCTGATATGGGTCGGTCGCTCCAATGCATGGAGGCAAGTCTCGCTCGGCAGATGGTTAGAATATCCACTGCGATGTCGATGAGAGCTTGACAACTGCCCAGACGTAAACCATGAATTTCGCACTCCTCATCTTCGACATCCAACAAAGACATTCTTTTTGCCAAATCACGTAGATACCCTAGAAGCGATTCGTTCCGCGCCTGCACGACGGGTGGGGCAATAGAGTCAAGCACGGCTTGCGGGGCTCTTCGTAAGAGGAGGTAAAGCCATAGTGCTGGAGATATTTGAGCACTCGCATTTATAGCGAAGAAGGTAGCTGATAATCGTTCATTATCAAGGCGCTTCCCAAAGACTCCCTAATCCATGTCGTCTTCCGTCTCCTCGATGAAAGGCGGAAAGAAGGGAGACGATGTGGGAAGGCATTCCACCCAGAGCTCTTGACTCTCAAACAGGTCTTGCCACAGTTCATTCAGGAGCTGCATGGACAAAGCGTGTGCGTTGGGAAGGAGTGTGGGCGAGGTAATCTTCGATCTCTTGCACTGTGAACAAAATCTCATCATACGAGTTCCCATCGAGTAGAAATCCATAATGTGACATGAGTTTGACGTTCGAGAGTCGCTGGTCGTAGATGTTAAACACCTCTTCTCCGCCGTATAGCACGGCATTTGTAACCATTTCGCAGCAATCCTCTTCCGTAGTCGATACAGTAGAACCGGTGGTTGCACGAGCCTTAGGTTCGTCCCGGTCATGCGGACATTCATCCAAGGAGCCACAAATTGCGCATACAAAGTAGTCAGTCTAGATTAAATCGACAATCAGAAGTGGTGCGGGGAACGAGTTAATCATGTGTACTACCTCTAAATGAACCGTATTTTCCTCCTCATGGTTGAACCTGAAAATACAAAGTTTTACATGACGCTTGGTTTCTGGGTCAATATTGAGAGGTCCAAACGCACGCATCCGCTATAGGAACAAGAGCCAAGGTGTGATAGTTATCCACACGAAATGCTCGCGACGAAACCATCGAAAAGGCATAGCAGAAATCGTCAAAAGTGACGGGCTGAACGCCTATACTGCCGGAAAATGGCAGGAAAACCGTATTGAAGAAAGATAGAAGGCTTGACTATGCCAGTAAAAAACCTCTCACATTGAGCCGCTTAACAAGACGCAGGAGACTTACGAGTGATGGCTGAGCTTCACTGTCACAAGTCAAGTATCGAAGTAACCCAGTCCCTTGAAGCCACTGCAGAGCTTCTTTCGTATCCTCATCACTGGCGTCGGAAGGCCAGAAGGCAACGAGATCAACTGGATCTTTGGGGAGACTTTGTATGTACCCCCACACTTAGAAGCCTGTCCCAATTGTCTGATCGAGAACATAGAGAGAAAAACTTAGTTTGAAGACACAGAGAGAAGCTCCCAAGACAGCAGCACACACACCGCTCAATGCATAGCAAGGCTCAGGGACAAGTTGGGATCGACTTCCCTTTCACATAAAACTCTTCCAGTCCTCTGGAATATCGAAAGTTTCTAGCAGACAAGACAGCGGATTTGGGAATACTCGCCACTGAGAGAGAGAGAAAGAGAGGGGGAGAAAGAAATTAGGACCATTGGATCTATGTGAAGACATCCGAAAGCTTGCCAATTTCTCTATTTTCTATGAAGCAGTGGCAAACACGCAAAGGCCATGTGCACCCTGCTCAGTCTCGTCCATGTCAGGGACATTCCCGTTTCCGCAGCAAGTACGCTTCTTGCGTCCCGCTGAGTCTCGTCTGTGCCAGGCGCATTACTTGTACTCAATGATTGGCCATCTGAAGGGACTCGAACCGACAATCGAGGGTCTATCTTGATGCCTTGTTCCTCGCACCAACGTAGATACGTTCTTAACATCGGAGAGAAGGACTGGAAAAAGTATCTCAGGCAAGGAGAGGTCGAACGGAGCACCCCCAACCCCAGTGACCTGAGGAACCTCACAAAGCCTGAAGATCGGTCTTGTTACTAAAAGGCGGGCTAGTGAGCTTGTTACTACTATCAATCTAGCCCAGACTTAGACTAGGCAGGACTCAGGACTCCAGCCTCTATGACTTCGACTTGGACCGCTCACAAGAGCGGCATTGAGTATGTATTTAATGTTGTTTGTATCGAGTAACTCGACCCATTTGGGGGACTACTAACTCTGAACAAAGGATGTCAACTTTCGTAGGAATTCATCTCCAAGGAAAAAATTGGAAGAAAAATATTAATGCAGTTAGGAGGGATAGGACGAGCATTGTGGAGAATGGGGGGTATGAATGGCGAACTGAGGTATGTGCAACCGAAAATAACCAAGCAAGTCAACTGCATGCCTTATGACACGCTAAATATCTGGGGAGAGTGGGATTGGAAAATCAAGGTCCGTGAAAACTAAGACGCTGTTGGCCTGTCACCACAATCTGGTCTCAGCATCAAAACCCTGTGCAACAACTAACAGTACGTACAGTCACAACCTCGCTTGTTCCGCCGCCTTCGATCGACACTCCAACCCTCTCTCAAATACGACGCCTTCAACACTGGGAAGTAAGAACTCCTTCAAGGTCGCTTCAAACTTCTCGAAGAATTCCTCCACAACACCAGGCTCGAAAGATCGGGAGTCCCACCCAAGAGTGGAGTAAATCCTGCCTCTAAACGTGTACCCCATGAGCAGTATCCCGCCCGTATTTTTCCTGGTACCGTTAAGGATGTCAAAAAGGTTCAATGCGGGGAAGTTGGACGGTAGATAGAGGTTGTCAAGGTTAGCGAGGAGGGATACGCCAAGGAGAGCGACGGATGGAACCCTTGGCTGCTTCGGCGCAACTCGACTGCCACCTTCGGCCTTAGCTGTAGTAAGCTTCGGCCCAGGATTCGGGGTGGTAACCCTCTCATCTTCCTTCTCCTCACCTCTTCCTCGTAATCATCGATCACCGCCCAGGCTTTGGCCCTTTCAGCCCTTTCCTTTCCCATTTCCCGGTTCCGACTCGGGAACAATGGACTGCTCAATACCTTCGTATGTTGATCTCGTACACTCCGCACACGTAACCAGAAGGTTCTCTCTAGCACTTTCCTCGCTTCTTCGTCTGATTCACATTGTTCGAGAGCAAGGCGGGGAAGGAATCCAGGAAGGACGACGTTAAGGTACCCCAAGGCAAGGAAAATGTTCGATTCTGGGGTAGTGGGTTCGCATGGTGGATATACGGACGGAGGTTAATGGCGGTGTACATCATGATGGGCATCCGCTCGCTCCCAATCGCCCTCCATCGTTTCCGCTCTGCCTCACTGATACGCGCGTTTCGAGGGTCAGTACGAGATGCAACTAGGCGAAGCCATGCAAACGTCACTAGGACAAAGATGGCATTGTCACCGTAGCATGGTGAGATTTGCACAAGGAAAGAATGGTGCGGGTGTGCTGCTGCGAGATGATGAACGTTTGGATCTTCGAATTGCGAGCGAAGAGGTAGGCTTGATTCGTGGGAACACATGACCGCCCTGGATCGAGGGCAAGGTCAAAAGAAGAACGCGGATCAGGCTGCACTCGTTAAAAAAGCAGCAGGCCGACAACACACCGCATCTTTATCCAAACTGTTCATAAACGCCACTCTCTCTGCAACTTTCTTAACCTGCGGTCATCACGTCCCATTCTCTCTTCGGCTGCGCTAGGCACTGGTTTAAATCCCTTCGGGCTGTAAATGGAACCCTGCTTCTTTCCCCACCTCCTTTCCCACTCATATTCAAGCATGTGCCATAATTCTGCCTCAGGGCGTGGGGAGGACGGCGAAATCGAGGAATTGCCACCGAGGAGCGAGAGAAGCTCGTTTCCGAGGTAATGCCCCGCTAGACCGTCAGTGCTATAATGGCTATAGCAGAGCAAAATATCGTGCACCGTCTTCTCGCTGTCAGAGGACTGAGGGGGGATAGTAACGAAAAGGAAGCAAGGTCGCTCGTTCGAAAGAATACGAGGTCCATTGTTGCACATATCCATCAATTGCTCGCGGGTCTTGCTCGCGAAGATCCAATAGTGCTGGCGCGCCTCTACAAGTGCCTCGGTGGGACTGGAGGGTGCTGTATACCTGTGCAGAGGCGAATTAAAACAAGGTTTAGATCGAGCGGGGAGGGGGGGGGATGATTATCACGTACAGAAACCGAACACGGTCATACTCGCCTGCGTCCATCAGGACTTTGCAGGAACAAAGGGGATGCCGGAGGCGAAGGATAGCCCACGCAAGGTTTATCCTCTGGGGCGTGATAAAACCTGAAGCACAGTCGAATCTAAAGTACACTACATGGCAAATCGCATGGGTATGAGTATTGGGAAATGTGAATGATGGGGAAGAACAAAAATTGGACACACCGAACGTGTCATTGGCGCCATCCGCGCGACTTGGGAGGTAGTACGACCTACGCAATGAATAAGATACTTCAGGTCAAAATAACTAGATGAACTTACAGTTCGTTTGAGCTCATAATCGCTCAAAGTTGAAATTTGGGGTCCGCACTTGATATTCGTCAGTAGTGGGATTGCCAGCCCAGGAATGGGACGTGAGTCCAGAGCCACATGTTGAGAATCGTTCTCGGAAGAAGCGCGAAGTGGTGGGCGTCCGGACGACATCCTGAGCCAGGCAGTCCAGCGAAGGAGAAACACCGGCTAGCAAAACTATAGGAGTTGGCAGGAAATGTCAAGAAGCTAAAAGCTTTTGTGCAACCACGAATAAGAGGAAGAGGGAAAGGATCCCAAACAAGAAATGGCATACTTAAAGACGTAAGGACAATGAGTTACATATGAGGAAGCGAACATGTTCGAGACAATCGCATTTTAAATTTACAAAATGAAATATGTATGCAACTTACATGACGGCATGACCAGATATGGATGGATGTTTGCCTCCGAAAACTCACGCACACGCCCCAATAATAGTTTTCTCGCACGTTGTTCTGCCCTTGATTAGTACAGACTTTCCCTCCAGCTCGGGCGCGGGTGACGATGTACTCGGACGTTTGGCTACCGAAACATTATGGCCGCTGAGGCTCCCGCATGTCTGGAAAACAGTCCGAATATTCTCCATTAGACAACGACATTCTGATCGTCATTGTCCGGAAACCCGACAGTCTCAGCCCCTGCATGCCGACAAACCTCGTTCGACACAGCATCCAGGGGAAGCTAGCATGGATATCCACAGTCATGATTTCATGATCAAACCATAGCAACCGAATTACAAATGCTGCAATCATTTGCTCCTCCGCTTGGAGAGGGCGTTTTACAGGGCTTTGTCCAACAGCCGCAGGGACTGAGCTCGAACCTGAGCTTTTGCATCACCCAAAAGGGAAGCGTAGCGGGGGTATATACGAATGAGCTACATAAATCCAAATGAAGCTTGCGAAGCTCAAGGCGGCCTGTCCGGAGGAGCGTCCGCTGCTTCTGAAACCAGGAGGAATTTTCACTGTCTGTGAACAACAAAGTTGGGAGTGAAGCGTGACTTGATACGGAACGCCGCAACCTACAAGGCAATCCCTCGTCTGGTCATTGGTGACAGGGTAGCCAACTGATGACCCACCTCTCCAGCCTTCTGAGAAGAATCCAGCAACGAAGCGCCATAGCTTCTGGAGGCTGATTTCTGCGACACATCTGCATTCTGCTTGCAGCATGCGGCGTCGCTTCGGATCTTACTTGAAGCCTCCGATCGTATGTGCGCTGTTCTTGACACATCAATCCACAGGTTGACTGAATGTTACAATGAACGTGCCTGCTCCGTGGTGCCACATGCAATGTCATGCAACAAACGGACGCTTCTCAGTTGCCCACTCATCATGTACATAAGTCCCCTGGTCCCCATCAATCCACCTAGCTGCCCTACAGGTACCAGCAGCCTTCGCCTTGCCATCGTGGCATCAACTAATGCTTACCCGCACAACTAGGCCAGCCACCTCGAGCTTTAATTTTCCACGAATCGCACAAGTTTTCCCTCGTGCCATCTTCACACGGGTTCAATACTAGTGGGTTACTCACATCTGTGCTTGGTCACTTCACGAGCGAGGCAAGAGGACGCAATTCACATCATCGTTTATCCTTGGGGTCGTACTTCATCTGTGGAAAATCGAACGTCGTTCATATTAGGGGGCTCCAAGCTCAAGAGTGCGTGGGAGAAGAGCAGCAAGCCGCTCATAAATGATGCAACCTCCAAAGGACGGGTGATCAGAATCATCACAGCCGCTCATGTTTGCTCGCGTGCCTGGACGTGCATTCATTTGGACCGTTGCTTGCTTGCGGGCTGATGCTGCAACCTTCACATCGGTGGTTCTGGAGGTAGAAGAACTGCATGGAACATCCAACGTCCGTTCCGGCGAACAAATTGTTCTCTCACTTTCTTCCTTCCGCACATTCCCATCCCTTGCCACCAGCAGACTCACTCGCGATCTGTGCAGTAATGCACTTGAACACATTGACAACGAGTGTGTCAGACCAATCTGGTATGACGTTTTCAATTATTCAGGGATAGGAACATCAGCTTCTCCACGACATGACATGAAGAGTGCTCGATGGCCTGGATATACTACGGATGAAGCCCTGACGAAGGGAAAAGGGAATGAATGCAGAGAAGTATATGGGGGTCGATAACAGCACTTAGGTAAAAACAGCTCCCGTGCTTTCTCGACGCCTTCTTATCGCGAATTCAACATTAGACAGGGTGTGATAACGGGATCTCATATTGCGTGGTATTTGCGTGGGGCAGCACATGTATTCTCACAGATCTAAAGGCGAAGTCGATCCACCAAGAAAACGCGCGATTGTACCGTTCCAAGACAAGCAGACATACACTTCCGATCTTTGTTGTATCTACCAACCATTGCTGTTAAACTACGTGCCCGCGATAGTCAAGCGTGAATCTTAATTGTCTGTTGTGACAGTCTCCCGGATCCACTCTTTGTTCCCACGTGACCACCAAAGTTCCAGACTTGGTGAATTTGAATAATGTTACGTACCAAGCTTCCTTGACTTTCTCTCTCTTCCGCTGCCTTCACGACTCCTGTCCTTTCATTGTAGACAATCGTGAAGAGCAAGGTCCTAGGTCAACCTAAGCTTTTTGGACAACCCCTGGAATCCTACGTGCCCCCCCCCCCCTTGAAATCCCGCACATAGGAACAGTTACTACAATCATGTCTGACGCAGAGGCTCAACCGTCGAAGCTCAAGGTAGCCACCGTTGTGGCGTTCTATATGATTGCGGCCATGGTGGTAAGTTGAGAGTCCCCATTGATTCAGTTACATTATCATTGCTAAAACTGTGGTTCACACGATGACTGTAAACTGATTTCTCACTTGTAGATGGTGTTCGTGAACAAAGTAGTTCTGAACTCCACCCCGAACTTACCATTTTCTCTCCTCGTATGTCCCAGTTCAAGCCATCATCGTTGATCATGGCCCCTCATGACACCTGTCGTTCACTCAGCTCGTGCAAACTTTCATTTGCATCGCACTGTTGCACGTTTGTAAATGGATAACGCAAACCCCCGGTTTTTCCTCCTATCTCCCCTTTCACGCTGAGCTCCCTGAGATTGATCTACGAGGTTTCTACACTCTCGCTCCAGTTTCGCTTATTGGTATCGCCGGAATAATATTCAACACTCTTTGCCTGAAAGATGTCGACGCCTCTTTCTTCCAAGTATGAACTTTTTGATGCCACATCGCGTTACGAAATATGAATACTGATTCCAAACGCGCTCTAGATCGCTCGTGGCCTTATCCTCCCCCTCACCGTCGTCGTCTCGGCCATCGCAACCCGTACCATGCCCCGATATAAAGTCCTACGAGCTGCCTTTGTCGTCACTGGTGGCTTCTTCATCGGAGCAACACCAAGCTCATACTTTTCCCGTCACACAACTGCGCTCGATGTCACGGCCCGCTCACTCGTTTATGGCATCCTTTCCTCACTCATGACTGCGTTGCATGCCGTCATGGTCAAATCCGCACAGCAGTATATGGGTGGAAACAATGTCATTGGAATGGCATATTGGACAAACTTGATAGCGATCTGTGCACTTCCGCCCTTTGTGATATTGAACGAGGAGGTCGGAGCCGTACTGGCGCTGAATGGTGAAGAGATGAAAGTGTTCGTGATTGGGTGTGCTGTCACCGGCTTTTTCGGGTTCTTGTTGTGTATGGCAGGGTTGTTGAGCATCAAAGTGACCAGCCCTGTCACTCACATGTTCTCGAGCGCCGCAAGGAGCGTCATCCAAAGCGTGTTGGGCGTTGTTATTTTCGGTGATGTGATAACACCGTAAGTCTTTAGGTCGAAGCTCCTTTGTGTAAATTGATCTGACCACTCTATTGCCCAGGAATCGAGCTAGTTCTATATTCGTCATCACGGCAGGCACGGTTTATTATACATGGCTCAAATCGAGCACACCTCCTCCCCCTCCCCCTCCACCTTCGACGGACCACGATGTTGAGAAAGGAACCGACGAAGGGGCTCAAAAGATCTAACCATAATTTTTTTTACGCCTTGGGGATTTTTTTATTTTCTGCTTGTATCATCTCGCTGGCCTCTTCATGTTGAACACACCAATTTGTATCATTCGGGTTCAGGTATTACTTATATTGATTCCTTTGCGCGATGCAGTAACAAGTCCCGTATTATCTTGCTCCGCGGATCATGGCATGATGACATTACTCGTCGGGTGGTAACGAAGGAGGTGAGAGTGAGAAAGAGGCTGTTAGTGGCATTGAACGAACAGCGAATACGGACACAACAAGGAAACAAAAATTCCCGCTAACTTCGTAGCCGATTGATGACAAGGTCTTCTATTATTGCCAATTCTGCATAACCAGTCACTAAGCAATATTTTCACCCAACTCTTATCCTATCGTTACTCGTCGCTAGTCCCACAATGGTTTCCGGCCACCCGCTAGCTTTGAGTTCCTTGACCGAGGACACAGGTGTGTAACCGACTCTTCATCCCCTCACCAGTTGACTTCCAATGCTGAAAATCATGGCAATTCCTGAACTGTTTGCGCTGTGTCGCATATTCGTGACCGTTTTACTTTGTTTGGTGGTTGTTACGAAATCCACATGCCTTCCCCACGTGCGTCCGTCTTGCCTCCCGATTTCCTGACTATGACAATGTCTTCATACCTCTGCATGCCCCTTCGAATATGAGAAATGGTTCTGCCATGCTTTACGCATTTCGTCAGTTTGTGGAGGAGGTGAACTCTGCTTGCAAAGATTGTGGACGGATTTGACGACGCCACCTGAGATGAGTCGGGTTTAGGTCGCAGAGTTGCTACTTAAGCGCCAGGGCCTGACGTGTTATATGTGCAACGTATACGGACATGGGATTCGAGACTGTACAGAGACGAAGAAGTTCATAGCGCAAGGTATACTGGAAGTCAACGTGGACAATCGAGTTTGGCTTGTCGGAAGCCCAGCGCGTTGCGTGCATAGATGCGACAGTCACAGAGACCAAGGAACTTGAAATAGTCAAGATTGCGTCGAGTCCCTGACAGAGTTCAGACCAAGAGGCGCTAGTTACGTTGGACGAGCTTCATCCGAGTTTTGGCACCCCATGTGAAGGGATTCCGGATATCTCGCACGATCTGGACGATGTGGATGACGGAGCGTCACTGTTAGGCAAGGATAATGCAGAGCCGAGCCGGAGTCTCCTGGCATCAGAGCTATGATGGATCAAGTCCTGAGGACTCAGAGGCCAGTGTGCCTCGGGAAATGGTTGTAGGGTGGTGCGTGGGCGAAGCGCCTAAGAGTGACGGGTGCTGCCGCGTCAGGCGGCGTCCACCAGTTATTGAAACTAAATGGTCACTAGGCTCTTGTGCCGATGCAAGGGGATGATGGGTAATGATAGTTCGCCACCGGTGCACCAGGTACGGCGGCTGAAACGGGTAGTAATTCGGGTGCTCCACAACAACGGCGGCCACGCTCGTTCCGACGCACCGGGTGAAGCGGTGGGCATAGCGGCGAGCTTAGCAAGAGGGCGTTGGAAGAAAACTGACGCAGTTCTTTTTCTCACTGCAGGGGCGTTCCTGAGGAGCGAGAGTGGCGGGCACGGCAACCGAGATGGTGGGATTGGTGGCACACAAGGGCCAAGCCCCCCTATCCCTTCCACGCGGTCGCAGAGGGTCAGAAGGCACATGTCAATGGTTACTTGCACGACCCTATTGATCCAGTGAAGTAAGCTCGTTGACTGGAAGCGTGTATCGTCTAACATTGGATCGAGTAGATTGCAAACTCTGCAGAGTTTGAGAGCATACTTTAGACTCACTCGAACGTAGAAGAATCTGCAATAGGTAGCTAGTAGTTCCTTGTGCGGTGTCCCGGTCTGCATATGCCCCCTTTGATGGTCTCGCTCCCTAGCGCCTTTGTTACAAGCCCACGCGGCCGCTAGAATGGCACGTATACGCTCTTGAATTGTGATGCACCCCGGCGCATTGGGGAAGCACGAGAACCATGAGGGAATCGGCGAGCCCATGAGGGCCTACGAGAGGTCAGAGAGCAGCCGCAGGAACAGGGAATGGGTCCCACGTAGCGGAGATACCCACCTCTAGATTAGTAACTGATGGGCACCATTCCTTTTTCCCTTCCCCAAGCCCTGACACACCACCACACGCAATTCATACCGATCGATAGGGATGCAGAATCCATCGTGGTCAGTCCCGTCCGATTTGACGGAATTATTCTCAAAATCATCATTGGCCGACTACCCAATCCCAAGGATACCCAGTCACTGCTGGATGGATTTTGGATGACGTTGATATCGTTGGAAAGCTGCGAGCGGGGCGAGTCAATTGGAGTGACGAGAGAAGGTTGTTTGATTATGTAGGATGGATACTCTTATCATCTTATTGTATGTATTTGATATTGTTTTTCCTTCATTGCTTTGATTTATGTTTCTTTCTGTCTCCGCGTCGCCATAGTGGCACCTTTATTCATTATATGATAGGCGTAGTAGGACAATCATTTAAAACGGTTAGCGAGATCATTCACGGAATCGTTGGCCGATTTCGGTAGAGGACTTCGCCTACATAGAATTTCGCAAAAAATCGAAACCGGGAAATTTCTTCGAAAACAGCTACACAGGTGGTGAGTTGACTTACGTGCATTGGGCCCAGGTCGAGAATGCCCAAAAGTGCCACTCTAGATCTATAGGTTTTCTTTGGAATCTCACTCTGCATCTGCTGTTGTAAAATCCCGGGTCAGATCTGTCGGGCTCCTGCATGATATCCCTCCTCTGGCAGGTGATCAGCCTCACCCATGTCAATATTGCCCATCATCGATACCAAGGCTACCATCATCGTTTAAAATCTAACCAATGGGGGCGACGTTGGAGTTGTGCCAACGATGAGGGCCAAGTCCCCCCCTCAGGCTCATGTCCCTAGTGAAAATTCCACAGCCTTGCCGACTACTGGGCTCCCCTCTTCGAGGCCCGAATATGACTGGGGAACGAAATACACGAGGATCATGGGTTACAACGAGCTGTGCGTTCACACTCTGTTTGGGGGACCGCGTCCGCCGACTCTAATGGCGCATATTTACACGTTTAGTTCATATTACCTTCCAGGTCGTGCAGACGGAGCGAATGATATGATGTGTCCGGCAACATCCTTATCGTCCAGTTGTTTCTGCACTGACGCTGACCCTAACCGGGTTGATGTTCATAGTCTACCTCAAGTTTGACTGCCAGCTAGAAGTCGTCACGAGCAGAAGGATTCATCTCGCATGGACTATCCTGCTGGTTCGACACCCCCTTTTGCATCCTCCATTAGGATGGATCCAGGATGTTACGATCAAACCCGTTTTGAGTAATGCCATTTTCCCACCAGACATTGTTCAGGAAGCTCACCGAACCTTCGCAGATACATACCGCCCTCCAGCCCAAATGCTGCTCTTAGTGAAGCACTCGCTTCCTTAGAAATCAGTTTTGATAAAACGGGGAAAGAAGTAGTGGATGAATTTATCAATGGACCTAGAATTCTTTCGGACCAGAAGCTCGGCTGTCTTATCGTATCGCTCCCCCCAACGCTTATGCGCTTCAATCCATCCACGGCTTTGAGAAGAGCCATAAAACCCGAATAACATGCGAAATGCTCATCGGACTCGCCCACTTTACGGCCGATGCGACGGCAGTCCATCAATTCACGAACGAATTGTTGTCGCTGCTTGGTGGCCCCTCCACTAGTAATCATTCTCCAAGGTCAGAAGACGAGTTGAGGGGTATTCTAGAAGACGAGTGGAATATAAGATGGGGAGTGAGAGGCGCGAGGTTCGGGCCTGAAGGATTTACGCCTATGCCCGAGCCAGCCGAGGAACGAATGCATACTCCCACAAACAGATTAAGATTGGCAGCCGAGAAAATCGCGTTTCAGAATTTCCAGAACAAGGAAATAGTGCGTTCTTTTTCCCGAATCAAACACGCTTGTCATAACATTGACGATTGTATCACTTAGGGAGGCCATCTGCTTCCCCGCACGAAACCCACGAGTAAACGGCGCCACAACAAGATTACAACAATGGTCATTCCAGAACACCTATCCCAAATAATTGTCGCTAAATGCAAAGCTCAAGGCGTGACTGTATCAAATGCCGTTTTCACTCTCTGTTCATTCGCTTGGATTCGTATCGTATCGTCACGTATTTCTAATCCTCTCACATCAGCCACCGAGAAACGAATCTGGAAGCAGATTGGTAACGAGATGTTACCCATCATGATGTACACTGCTGTAAATTTGCGCCCTTATATGGTCGAAAATCCTCCGCCGGAGTCATACGTGTTCTTGGCATTGGGTTATCTCAACGTCATTCTTCCTGGCTTCCTTCCCCGCTTCGCCGGAAGGGCTATGAGCGAAGAGGATAAAAAGAAGGCTCTTCGTGGGATTTTCTGGCTTAGAGCGAGGAGAGTGAGGGAACAGCTGCGGAAAGCATTGGCGAGCCCATTCTTCGCCAGCCGAAATCGAATCATGGGCCAGGAACGAGCTGTAAGGGCAAAGGCTTGGGCAGTTGTAGATGATAGATCAAGAGAGGATAAGAGAAGGGCTGTCGCTGGGCTTTCTCCTCTTCCTCCCTTAAAGCCCCCACCTACATTTGGACCGGCATCGACACCATCGGCAACACCCAAACCCCCTTCCACTGCTCTCGTTGGTATTTCCATATGGCCTTCTATTAATTCGATTTACGACCCATCCAATTTCCCTTTTATCAATAATCTCCAGCTTGTCCCTCAAACTCGTAAAAACACTGGCGGCATACTCCTCATGGGATTTGCTCTCCGGGGCAAGATCAACCTTTCGTTGGGCTGGGATGCAAATTGCTTCCTGGAGGGTGTCGTTGAGGAGTTTTGGAAAGAGTTCGGGTCCGGTATCAGAGAGTTTCTGGTTGGGGAAGGTGAAGATTTCTGGCTGGAAAAGGGTCTTGAGGTTGGGACTCGGAGTTTAGTAGATGCTAGGTTGTAAGCGGGTCTTGCACGGGCGTCACATATTACACTCCGCTCGTGTGACAGCTAATTTAAGAAGTTCCTAATCGGGGATGACATTCACGTCACGGGAGTAAACTCGAAGAGGTAACGCTAGAGAGCCCCAATTGTTGATTGCCCGCATTTATCAGTCAGGTTTGGTCTGGCGTTTACCGCTCTACATATCTGGCATTCGCTCGGACAACCTCTAGACCTTCTCGATGGCGTGTTGCATCTGCAGTTGGTAAAGCGGTCCTATCCTATCCTATCAGTTCCTTGTCCATGTCCATTCATCTGATGTTCTGTTATGTGCCTTCTCCGCTGTCAAGTCTCGTGTTGATGAGCAGTCGTACTTCGCGCGATCATCTTGAATTGAATGAAAGATTGATGCAATTGAATTGATTGGCAGTCATCGGCAATTCCGGATGCCATGGAACTGGT